>NW_028253576.1:0-252577 GCF_964263255.1 Lissotriton vulgaris | reverse complement strand
TAAAGAGTACATAGAAACCTATAGCGCCTATTAGAACATTTCTTCACACTATAGCAGGTAAAAGTCAAAGTTTCAGGCCGACCACGTGTAGCCCTGCTTGGCTACCCTTGTGGTAGGTCTCAGTCAAAGTTTTTGCCTTCTGACTTAGAAACTTTTGTGGAGCTTTCCTTCCCGGTGATCCCTGATGCTCTCAGCCAGTCCTAATTCAGTGAGGGTTCGCCGACTTGCCTTGCGACGAGCTCCTAGTCAAACTTATTTATTTCAGACGTCCAGAGCTTTCCAGCTGAACCAACCAGGGACCCAGGCCAGCTTGCGGTTGAAGGTGGGCAGCTTGGCTCTTGCGGTTAGTCCCGATCACCTTTCTACTTTCGAACTTTACACTTTTATGAAAATTTATCTTGTACGGTCTCTCAATGCTCTTCACCAGGCTGGATTCGGTGAGGGTTCACCGGCTTTGGTTTCAGCCTACTCCCATTCAAACTCTGGAAGTCAGACCTCCTGAGCTTTTCAGCTGGACGCACCTGGACGGCAGGCTGGCTCGCGGTTGACAGTCACCGACTTGACTGGCCAGGTCGAGTCGTTCCACTTATGGAGCTTTTTTCCAAATGTCGCTCCAAACTCCTTTAAACGTTCTTGGGAACTTCTTCCTGAAGTTCCCCAAAGGGTCCCAATGTATCCAAAACTTACTCCAAGGGGCTGGAAGTTCCAAGATGGTCCTTAAAAGTTTGGGACTTCATTTCCCACAATCCCCTTGGACAAACCCTTACAAATGCACTGGTAGTACTCTCGGCTGAGGATTCTTGGTACGGATGTTCCAGGTGAGCTCTGTTAACCTGTAGCTTGCGGGGAGTCTACTCTTTGGTCATTTTGAAGCTCGGTAGTCCACAGGGATGTAGTTCCGGATTGTGCAGCAGGCTCAGTCTTCAGAGTGCAGGGCCTGGTTGATGCACATCAAACTCCTTAGCATGGGCCCTTCTTGCTCTCTTAGGTTTCAAGCAACAGATCTGAGGAGCTCTACCCCTCTCAGGTACTTATTCCAATGTCTCAGGAAGGCAATCCTGTCCAATGAGGTGCATGGCAACGCCCCAGGGTAAACCAACATCCTCCAAAGTGTGGCACTATTTCCTTCCAGAGTTCACCATTCCTCCAAAATTCATCAGGGCAGATTTTCCAGCAGGGAGAGAAGAGCTGGCTATACACAGTCCTAAGGTGGCTCTTCTCCATAGTCTCTCCCTCTGGCATCTGCTTATTCATTCCTTAATCTCACCATCTGGCTGGGTTCAAAGAGGAGAATTATAAATTAAACTGGTGTCTTCTACCTGTCTTCTCCTTACATTGAAGTATATTGTGTACAACCCCTTCCCCCGCTCTGGTATTCCTGTGTGGCAGAAACCTGCCCTCCCAGAAGAGCTGGCTAACTCCAGGGCCTCTTTACCACCTCATCAAAGGTGCCTGGCTAATCCACTTAACTATGACCAATCAAGACAGACCACTGTAAGGCTGAATATTGGCTAACAGACAAGAATGTCTTATAACTTCTTGTCTGCACATTTTGGGAGAAATTCAACAATACCATATTGTTGGATTTATCAATACCATTCTAGGAAGTCCTTGAATGTTATTTTTATTATTCTTTTAGCACGATTTATTAGTTAATTACTTTTCTGCAATGTTAACCTATGTGTCAGAAGATTTTCAGTGGGATAAATTAATTGGGCCATTTTTCCAACACCAGGGCTTATAGAACACATTTAATAGAACCCTGCTTATATTTACATGACCCCCACCCCTGGAACACCTAGGGAAGACTTTTTGGATTCTGAATATGTAAATATATTGCAGATGCTCCCTCCCCAGTGCTCCTAGCACAACAGAAGATTTTGTGAAGCACTTTATAACAATGTGGGGAGTGAGATGTGCAATTTCATTTAACCCAGGGCATTTATAAAACTCATTTTATAAGGGTCCTCCTCATAACTACCTGATCCCCCCCCATCCCTAGGACACCTAGGCGAGACCCTGGGGGTACACAACATGCCCAAACATTGTAGGTTATGCATTTTAAGTGCTTCCAACTCTAAAGTCGAGTTTGGGCTGCTTTTAACTGACCTCAGGCTTCAGCAGTGCACACAGCAAGTGCAGAAAGGACTCAAGGCCTTTACACTGCCATGCCCTATTATATACTAGTTACTGAAAGGTGGTTTTGATTCCCATGCTCTATTATGTACTAGGGCCTTAGAGGGGAGGTCATGCCAATGAAAGGGGTACCCTAACCCATAGTTTACACTTGTATATGTAGATGTTTTTACTGTATTCAAAGTGTAGTTTTCAGCCTCGCACTGCCCGTGGAACTGGTTAGGCAGAGCCCAGGGTCAGTCAGAGTCAGTTACAAACAGTACCAGTCAGCAAAAGATTAGGGGGTGCCCTAGGCACAGGATGACTTTGCAACAATTCATGTTACATTGACTTGTATTTTAAGGAAGTGTTAGATTTGGGGGTCTCTGGTTGTCACAGGTAATTACTTGTGACAAGCAGGGACCCTCTTCTCTAGTCAGCATAAGGGGATCACCCTCTAGAAATAACCCCTGCTCACCCTCTAGTTAGCTTGGCGTGAGCAGACAAGACTTATTTTCAGAGGCATTATAGGTTAAGCATTTGTGACCACATACAGTAACCCAGTGACAATACCACAAATGGACACCACACTAGGTTTGTGTCAAAAATATGTATCTTTTATATAAAGGCTTAGCACAAGACCAATTAACGTCAAGGTGTACCACAATACTATTAGCAATAGAGTTCTTGTTAAAATGCGAAGTCTAAACAGTCTGTGCTATTTGTAGCTCTCAGTTCGACCCTACGGTGATGAAATGCAGCAACAGAGTCAAAGGCGCGTAGTCGTACACAGTACCTTAGTTCGTCATAAACAATGCGGTGAAAGCTAAAGCATTATACGTGGCGATGTCCTCCTTTCGTGGTGCGAGCTACGGCTCGTAGGGGCCCAGAGTCACTTTACTTGCGGGGACGGTGCCATGTGTGGTGCGGTTGCTATTCCTTGTGGCGTACGTGCTGTACCTGAAAAGCGGGCGCCTTTGTAATCCTTCGAGCGCGGTTGAGTGAGACGTACCCAGCCGCTCAACGCGCTGCAGCCTGTCAATTTTAGTGGCAGGGTGTGTGTGGAGCAGTGTGGTGTGAAGGGGGGGAAGCAAGGTACGAATCGGAGTTCTTCCTTCACGTTGCGAGCTGCCGCTCGTGGGGGCCAAGAAGTCGTGTTGCTCGGGCTGGATGGGTCCTTACTTCACATTGCGAGCTACTGCTCATAGGGGCCAAGAAGTCGTGTTGCTCGGGTGGACAGCTGGGCACGGGCTTCCCAGGGTACGCAGTGATTCTCCACGAGGTGCACCTGGCTCCCTGCTTCAGCGCTGTGGGGAAAACGGCGTTCTCAGCAGCTCCTCTCGAGGTTGTTGAAGTCCACTGGTCCTGGGACTTTGTTCAGGGGGCAAGCTCACTCACAAGCCCATGGAGATCTTTTTAGCACAAGTTTGAGCAAAAGTCTTTTCCAGTCTTTCTCCTCTCCTTCAGCAGCAAGGCAACCACTGCAGGTCAATCCCCCAGGTCAGGGACTGTACTCCTCCTTACAGCTTTCCCAGTTCCTTCTCGTCAGGCAGATGTTCTTCTTGTTTCAGCAGGATCTGATTTCTTGGGCTCAGGGTCCCAATACTTATACTGCAATTATTTTGTTCTTTCAGGCAAGGAAGCCTTTGCCCAGTTCAGCCCAGTTCTGGAGTACTTTGTTTACAGGACTCTGGCTTGTCTTTTCAGTGTACAGGGCAGAGATATCAGACGTTCCACAGGAGGTGGAGCCAGCATTGTGGTGCCAGAGCACAGCCCTATTCAGAGTCCAGGTGCACTCATCCCACCGATCTGGCTGTAATCTTCCTATTCACCACCTGGCTGCCCAGCCTGTCTCCTCGAATTCCCCAGCCCTGTAACTGACAGAAACCAACCATACAGCAGATACACATCTTAGCAGAGGCGGGCTGAAAAGATTAGGCAAGCGAATACCTACTTTCTAAAAGTGGTATTTGCAAACACAGAATATTAGAATAAACTTTACTAAAAGATGTATGCTATTATTCTGAGTTCAGGCATACTGAACTCGAATTTCTACCATGTTCCCTGAGTCTGTTAGGTTCATAGAATGTAACAATTCTAACAGCCCATTCTAGCCTATGAGAACAGGTAGCCTTGCAATAGTGAAAATGGCTGTAATTCACTATTAGGACATGCCACATACATCAGGGTTGTCCTACCTTATGCTTACAATGCACCTTGCCCTTGGGTCTACCATAGGGGTGACTAATATGAAGTTAAGGGAAGGTTTAGGGACTGGCAAGTAGGTGCACTTGCCCAGTCAGCATAACAGTACCAGACTGCACGCAGGTTCTGCAATGGCAGACCTTAGACACATTTTACAAAGCTGCTTCTGTGGGTGGTACAACCAGTGCTGCAAGTCCACTAGCAGCATTTGGATTTACAAACCCTGGGCACTCCTGGTGCACTTTACTGGGGTCTGACAGTAAACCAAATGAGCCAATCATGGAATCCAATCAATATATATATTTACACAGGAAGCACTTGCATTGTAGCACTGATTGGCAGTGGCACAGTGCTCTGAGCTGCTAACACCAGCAAAAACACATGAGGCAACAGCAACAAAATGGAAGGGAGACACACGCCAATGGTGCCAGGTCTAACACGTTTCCCCTCCAGCTGAAATGTGGGGAGACCTACCCCACCCGAGGGAGTTCTCATCACTAAGGCGAAAAATCTGGACAGACCATCAGCATTGGCGTGGTCTGAACCAGGGCGATGTTCCACCGTGAAATCCATACCCTGTATGGAAATGGTCCACCTCAACAGCTTTAGATTCTCACCCCTCATTTGCATCAACCATCTGACGGGCCTGTGGTCTGTCAGAACCCAGAAGCGAGTCCCAAACAGGTAGGGTTTTAGCTTCTTCAGTGCCCAGACCACAGAAAATGCCTCACACTCAATTGCACTCCACCTCTGTTCCAGTGGAAGGAACCTCCTACTTTTGAAGGCTACAGGTTGGTCAAAGCCCTCCTCAGTCATCTGTGAGAGAACAGCCCCTACACCATGCTCTGAAGCATCTGTCTGCACAAGGAACTCTTTGGAGAAATTGGGTGACATGCACATAGCAGTCTTCAGGGTCTCAAAAGCTTTCTCTCTAATAAAAGAGAGCTACCCCCGCAACCAAAGGGGTAGGGTTCCAAAAGACTGTAAGTCAAATAAAGTGTCCCCTTTGGATAAACTTACAAATCAAACACTCTAATTACAGACTCAAAAATGCATACATAATAAACTAGATTCATACAGTTCAGCAAGAGCAAAGATGATGCAGGTAGTTATAATGAAAAATATGTACAATTTATTTCAGCAACTACTAAAAAAAATACAAATACAGAACATTAATTATGTGTTTCTACCAATAAAATAAAATAATCACATTGAAAATTCAAGCATAGTGGGAACAAATATAGAAAATGTTTCTAATTAAAAGAGAAAAGGACACAATAGTTAGACATAATTAAAAACAATCTCCAAATTGTACAAATATCTAAGATATTTGTACAATTTGGAGATTGTTTTTAATTATGTCTAACTATTGTGTCCTTTTCTCTTTTAATTAGAAACATTTGGTCCAATAACTTTATGTGTCACAATTCTAGCATAGCATTGACGCGTTTCGCTTTTGGCAACTTCATTAAAAGCCAGCACCTTCTTCAGGATTAAAATATAATTTCCCACAAATTATGATAAATCTTATTGTGGACAACAAACGCCCTCCTAAATATTGCTCAATCAAACGCTCCTTGTTGTGTAGGTCGCGTTGGGTGGATTAAACTCTTAAGTATTCCTAGGTCACAAGGTACATTTCTTTGGTTCCATCACAAGACGAACCAACAATATTGAGGCATTACTGGTTCTAAAAACACAGCCAAGGCGTTTATCGCATGGTAAAGTGCACTTTTAAACAAGGCACGGACACCATTGTACGCCGTCTCGATTACCTGAAAAAAGACTGCGGGCGGTCTTACTGTCGAAGGGACTGTTATTCCTATCCCGACAATATTTGGAAATAAGAGCCAGGTTGTGAATCTGATAGACTGGGTCACAAACTAACCAATCACAGCGGGTCGCAAATTGATCTACCTCATGAATATTAGCGGGGTATGTAGCAAACTGCAGTTCTCTCTGATTGGCTGATTTCACAGCAAGGAAGCTGAGCTGCTGGGGTCAACAAACCTATTTACAACAAGGGGTGGTGAGGGACAGAGTCTCTGAATTAAACAGAATACTCTCACCCAGTCAAGAGATCAGGGCTAGATCCAACACCGTTTTTTAGCTCACTGCACCATCCCAGTTTCAGAACCTGGCTGTATGCAAATTAGTCTGTTCCTGTCCCAGTGCATGATGGGAACAGGGCAAACCAAACTACAAAAGCCAATTCTTTCACTGGGAAGGAAACAAGCTACCGGGGACCGGTTTCTGGCATTTCAGCCTCTTCGGCCCGGCTTGCTTGAATCCTGATGGTGCAATGAGCAAGGGACTCACATCTGAGTATACCCTTCCACGCTTAGGGTGGACAAAAATATTTACAACAAGGGGTGGTGAGGGACAGAGTCTCTGAATTAAACAGAATACTCTCACCCAGTCAAGAGATCAGGGCTAGATCCAACACCGTTTTTTAGCTCACTGCACCATCCCAGTTTCAGAACCTGGCTGTATGCAAATTAGTCTGTTCCTGTCCCAGTGCATGATGGGAACAGGGCAAACCAAACTACAAAAGCCAATTCTTTCACTGGGAAGGAAACAAGCTACCGGGGACCGGTTTCTGGCATTTCAGCCTCTTCGGCCCGGCTTGCTTGAATCCTGATGGTGCAATGAGCAAGGGACTCACATCTGAGTATACCCTTCCACGCTTAGGGTGGACAAAAATATTTACAACAAGGGGTGGTGAGGGACAGAGTCTCTGAATTAAACAGAATACTCTCACCCAGTCAAGAGATCAGGGCTAGATCCAACACCGTTTTTTAGCTCACTGCACCATCCCAGTTTCAGAACCTGGCTGTATGCAAATTAGTCTGTTCCTGTCCCAGTGCATGATGGGAACAGGGCAAACCAAACTACAAAAGCCAATTCTTTCACTGGGAAGGAAACAAGCTACCGGGGACCGGCTTCTGGCATTTCAGCCTCTTCGGCCCGGCTTGCTTGAATCCTGATGGTGCAATGAGCAAGGGACTCACATCTGAGTATACCCTTCCACGCTTAGGGTGGACAAAAATATTTACAACAAGGGGTGGTGAGGGACAGAGTCTCTGAATTAAACAGAATACTCTCACCCAGTCAAGAGATCAGGGCTAGATCCAACACCGTTTTTTAGCTCACTGCACCATCCCAGTTTCAGAACCTGGCTGTATGCAAATTAGTCTGTTCCTGTCCCAGTGCATGATGGGAACAGGGCAAACCAAACTACAAAAGCCAATTCTTTCACTGGGAAGGAAACAAGCTACCGGGGACCGGTTTCTGGCATTTCAGCCTCTTCGGCCCGGCTTGCTTGAATCCTGATGGTGCAATGAGCAAGGGACTCACATCTGAGTATACCCTTCCACGCTTAGGGTGGACAAAAATATTTACAACAAGGGGTGGTGAGGGACAGAGTCTCTGAATTAAACAGAATACTCTCACCCAGTCAAGAGATCAGGGCTAGATCCAACACCGTTTTTTAGCTCACTGCACCATCCCAGTTTCAGAACCTGGCTGTATGCAAATTAGTCTGTTCCTGTCCCAGTGCATGATGGGAACAGGGCAAACCAAACTACAAAAGCCAATTCTTTCACTGGGAAGGAAACAAGCTACCGGGGACCGGTTTCTGGCATTTCAGCCTCTTCGGCCCGGCTTGCTTGAATCCTGATGGTGCAATGAGCAAGGGACTCACATCTGAGTATACCCTTCCACGCTTAGGGTGGACAAAAATATTTACAACAAGGGGTGGTGAGGGACAGAGTCTCTGAATTAAACAGAATACTCTCACCCAGTCAAGAGATCAGGGCTAGATCCAACACCGTTTTTTAGCTCACTGCACCATCCCAGTTTCAGAACCTGGCTGTATGCAAATTAGTCTGTTCCTGTCCCAGTGTATGATGGGAACAGGGCAAACCAAACTACAAAAGCCAATTCTTTCACTGGGAAGGAAACAAGCTACCGGGGACCGGTTTCTGGCATTTCAGCCTCTTCGGCCCGGCTTGCTTGAATCCTGATGGTGCAATGAGCAAGGGACTCACATCTGAGTATACCCTTCCACGCTTAGGGTGGACAAAAATATTTACAACAAGGGGTGGTGAGGGACAGAGTCTCTGAATTAAACAGAATACTCTCACCCAGTCAAGAGATCAGGGCTAGATCCAACACCGTTTTTTAGCTCACTGCACCATCCCAGTTTCAGAACCTGGCTGTATGCAAATTAGTCTGTTCCTGTCCCAGTGCATGATGGGAACAGGGCAAACCAAACTACTGTAGCAGGGTTTCCGTTCTCCCACAGAACTGTGCATAGAGATCTAGAACCTCAGTGAGTTAGGATGATCCAAAACTCATCTCAGTGTCAGAAATCTCCTTACCTAGCTAGCTACAGTGTCTCATGGATCATTATGGAATGAACCATGTCTTAGACAAACCAGAACATGATCTTTAGAATACCTCAGGAATCGTGGAACACATGAACACTCTTTCGTTATATAATCATTTCAAACCAAAACTGGGAGTCAAAGAACACACATGCAAGTTTGAAATATTTATTATTCAATACAAAGTTCTCAAACGCAGTATCTTGTATAATACCAAAATGCAGATTATAAAAATCAGAGTTAGCAGCATAGTCACTAATCCATAGTAAGCAAAAGGTGCTAGCATGTTATAATGCAAAACCTATAGAATCGATATCACCTATATTTCGCGCACCCTATCTAGTATATTATTTTATATCTAAGAAGGTCTCATTCGGGCTTTAGCAGGGCGGCCCCATACCTCTCAATGTCAGTAGGAGCAGTTCACATCAACAGCTACCAGCTCTCTCCATGCGCAGCACCAAGTGTCCGCGTTCATTCCGTGTAACTCTATCTTAAACCCGCGTAGAGCCCAAAATGTTGGCATCAACATTATTTGTGTTATGTCTAATGTCTAATGTGGTGCGAGGATCAGACTTCCCAGCAACCTTGTGTTAGGTTAATCTTAGAGTGTGCAGCTCTCAGTGTGCAGACAGTTGTACCAAGTGTACGAGGCAAAGCTGATAGCATAGGAATAACATATTATTCTCAAATAAAACACCTCACCGCTTCTAGGGTGAAAGCTACAACAACAAGTACGCGTCGTGTGCAAAACTGAAGCCGAAGGCAAAGCGGCTGTTTAAACATGTAATACACTCATGCTAACTTAACGCAATATATGTAATGAAGTATCCATATGACACCCCCCCATTGGTCCGAGCACCGCCAATCATAAGGGAAAAGGCAATACTAAATCAGATACAAAAATTGAAAGCAAAATTCAATAATCTTGAGCTAAAATAAGCTAAAAATATGTATGAATGAATATGTATGAATGAATATGTATGAATGCCTACAGTGGCCTCAAATCTAAAAAAAGAACAAAAGTCTTGAACCAAAAGTCTACCGCCAGGTCCAAAAATTATGAAATGTATGACCAGGTCGCATCCTTTCAAATGTTTGTAAGAGAAAAAACCAAGGCACTTATCCGATATCCAAAGTCATGTGCCACCTAGACGTTATCTCCAGCGACATCACGTGAGTGAACTTTCCATCAGCTGAACATAGTCCATCCCTCCACTTCAGCGAGGGGAAAGTTATATTTCACAACAAAGCATTCCCTCCATGCGTCTCACGATTGGAAAGTATATGCAAAGAAAGTTGCAACAGCCTCCAGTATGAAATCACTGCCATCATCCGAAAATAGTTCAGCCATCCAATTTAGCAATGGGAAAGAACATACGTGCTCCTCCAGCATCGGATCCTCCTGCAACGTCAGAGGACAACTCGGTGGGTTCGCCAGCTCGCTGTGTGTCAGAAAGGCATTCGCCGCTGCAGAGATCTCCCATTGGCCCAGGACTCCATTTATTGCTGCCAAGGCCATAACTCTCTCGCCAGAACAGATCAGCTCGTGAGCCACAACGGGACGCATTAGCTGATCAAAATCGACGTCAGGAGCAGTCCTCAAGCATAGGCATAAATCAATGGCCCAATCGAACTCGCAGCTCAGGCAGTGAAAGACAGGTTGGACACACGTGAAGTCGGTGAACCGAAATGACAATCTATAGGCCGTGCTTAATGCTGCAAGCGGCAATGTTCCATAGTAATTGAGCATCCGATTACGACACAGGGTCAGGAGGCGTTGAACGTCGTCTTGCGCAGGATGGGCATCCATGTTTTATGAAGAAAAACACCAACAGAAAGCCTGCGGCCACAGCCAGCAAAACAGGTAGTCCACCAAACAAACTCGAAAAAATAGTGTGGAAAAACGTGGGAATGATACCAAAAACTTTTTCAAACGTAGTCACGAGGCCACTGCTTACTAGTTTAAAAAAATGTGCAAGGCCAGTCGTTGAAGAAGCATTAAAAATCTGGTGTACCAGCTCGCAGAAATGAAATGGCAAATCAGTGTTTAAAAGCGCCTGCACCTCTGTGCGGGTGTTGGCTATGTGAAGGACATAAGTTTCCCGGGCCGAACTCAGGGTCACTTGTTTTTGAGACAAAAGGGCCCTTATTCTGCTTAAACCATTGAATTTCGCTTCCAAGGTTGGGATCCGTGGCCAGATGGAGACATCTGAAGAGCCATGCGTGGGTGGGTATAGCACGTTCTTGCAGCACACTACACGCTCTGATACAGTAACTATATAAGCCACACCAATTAATAAACCACAACATAATTCGTTGTTTAAAAGCAAATAACTCCCATTAGCTAATAATGTAAATGTGGGCACTACTGCTGGAACTGGCGTGCCTTTCAAAACACATGCTAAATTTGGGCGGTCCTGATTACAAGAACCGTGTAACTGAATGTGTCTGCATATTAATGAATGGTCAGGTGACTGTGTGCATTCCTCACCATTAAGATTAACCTCTTTTCCATCTTTCAGACATCTGTATGTGTATGGTAATGACCATGCCTCATGTAGGAATGCATTGCCTAGCGGTTCATATCGTCCTATAGCAATATAACGCATACAGTTAGTAAATTTATATAAAGGGAATGGTAATGTAATTAATCCATGAATAAGCCACGTGGCAGTAGTGGTTTCAGCAACAGAGAAAGGCAAGGACTCTAGCTTTTCAATATGTAGCATAGAAAATGAAGCATCACGCATTGAAAGCATGCGCTGTTTCTCAGTAAGATTAAAAGGAGCAAAAAGGGATGAAACGTTCAATGAGGTCCAGGGAACTCGACCAGCCTTAAGAGTCTGTAGCGTCCATGCAAACTGCATCACAGAACGCAATTGATTTTGACCATGGTATAACGTGGACACTTCATCATGTACAATATCAACAGCAGAAGAAACAATATTATCCAATGTGTAAATTCTGGAAGAAAGCATGTTAATACTGTTATCGACCACTGCAAGCACTTTTTCCAAATTTGCTTGATCAATAGCTCTCAGGCGCTTTGCTGCCTCAACTTGTGAAAATTTCCAAATCTCATTGTATATAGCATAAAGAAAGCGTTTAGATCTACCCCTAGTCGGGCCTTTTATAAAATCATTTAGCTCTATATTTTCATTCAACTGGGACAGATGCAGTTTAACTGCAGCCAAAGTGGAATGTTGTAACCAGTTCTGACACAATTTTCCTACTGAATAAGTAGTAACAGTGTGATCTGTTTCAAACCTGGGATCTGGCCTGACGTGTGTAAACCCTTCAGACAAACCCAAAAAACGACGTTGGCAAGCATCAGAGCTCCTCTGCCACAAGAGCCACCCCTCCGGGTCGAAATGGGAAACATTAAAGGAGGAGTTCTGCAAAAGTGCTTGTATCTCACTGATGGATAATGTAGTGAAATTACTCCAACCTGAATATTCTTCTAAATCAGGGATAGTAGGGGTATTTAATTTTTTAGATGTAGCCAATCCAAAACACGTTGTTTGGGAAATAGTTGAATTTAAAAACAACATGTGATTCGGGATGAGACATGCACGATGCAAAGCCTCAGTGCCTTGTACCTGCCAATGTTTGGTACCCCAAACCGATTTAAGGTCAATAGTATCCTTCCATAACTCATAGCCATCTACAGATAACCTTTCTAGAAAGGACTTCGAATACAGCAATTTTGTATCAGTAAGTCTGACTTTGGGCATGAATTTCTGGTTCACTTTAAAATAAAACGACTCAGGATTTGATTGATTAAAGTCTGTAAAATAAGAGTATTTGCCCAGAAACGTACTCAAGCTCCCCTGTAAAGGAGCAGGGCAATGTTCCCACTGAGTGTAATTCACAGGAACCCTCCTGGAACTTGTCTTGTGTAGGAAATGATTCCCATAATGTTGATAGCAAAACAAATCACCATAATTGACAGAATCTAAGTACAAATCCTCAGCATCAAAGGCCGCATAATATTTCAAATCAGAGAACAATGCTTCTACAGCCTGAAGATCCCAGTCATCAGAACGAACATTTTGCTTAATCACATCTCCCATGTTTACTCTAAGCACATTAGGAACATTAATAACTTCTGTGGGGCCATGTATCTGAAACCTAACCGCATCCCACACAATCCCATCAAGGACTGGCCAAGCAGTAATCTGTACTGAATGTAAGTCTCTCTTTAGTCTGTGTACTGAATGTGAGGAGGACAGAGGGGCCAATGTTCCATTAAGGTACCGAATTCCTGTTCTTTCTATCACATAATGGCCTTCGATCAAGCGGAAAAAATAAAACACAAAACCAATTGACATAAAAAGATAAAATGAAAATAGTATCAGCCAAACGTATGTCCAAGGTGGAATTAGAAAATGTTTTTTAAACAACGTGGCATATTTTGCAATAGTCGATGGTTTCTTTGAAAGTTCCGAATCAGAGTCAAAAGAGAATCTGGACTGGTTAGCCAAACGGGCATGTAGGTCGGACATAGATAAATCAGCAGGATCTGCATAGGTCAGCTCATCAATGTTAGCAAGAGGAATAGTATTTAATAAAGGATTGGATAAAGCAGGCATCTCGAGGGACACCTCCTGATCTGTACCAGATGTAATAGCCAGCACAGAGTTCCTCACCATGGAAGGACAGGATGCAGCCGGTGTCATGCTATGAAGAATCGGCCACCCTGTGTGTCTTGACATTGTCAATAGAAATAAATCTGTTTTCTTTACGACCTGGAAGTGGTGGTAAAATGACTGTTCTTGTGCCCTTCACTCCAAGGACTCGAACCGGCGATCGATATGAGGGACCAAACTCTTTCTTGTTATTGATCTTCTCTCGAACCAGTTCTCCAACTTGGGGTAGCCAGCCAACTACCGGGATCTGCAACGCATCATCCGATGTGGAGGGCAAGTGTTCCTTTGCAAGACTGTCTCTGGTCTTTTGTAGATCCTGTAAAACATTGCAATGTTCATCTACGTCAAAGGCCGCGGCCTGGGCCTGGCAGTCTGCACCATCAAGGTCAGGGACGTACATCTTGATACCAAAGAGCATTTCGTATGGGGTCCGCCCACCCAGAGACCTTCTAGGGAGATTATTAAGCGCACGCTGCACGCCATAGAGGTGGGTCAGCCAGTTTCTACCAGTGCCTATAACACGGGCTGTCAAAGATTGCTTTAAGTCGCGGTTCATTCTTTCTACTACAGAATTGCCCTCAGGCCTGTAGGGGCTTGAAAACTTCACCTGTACTCCCAACGAAACCATAGCATCCTTATACGCCTTAGAGGCGAAAGCCGGACCCTGGTCCGAATGGAAAGTACCACAAGCAAAGATTCCCACAAAGACACGCAAATCCTTAATGACAGTTCGCGAATCAGCGCTTCGATGCGGCCATACCCATACAAAGCGTGTGCATGAGTCAACTGCTACTAAGATGTATTTATAAGCAGTATCAGAAGAAAAAGGACCGCAGTGATCTAAATAAATGCAACCAAGCGGTTTATTAGAGATGCACAACTGTGTCTGAGGCGGACGCGCAGCAGTAGAAGGCTTAATCTGCTGACAAATGTCACACATAAGGACATAATCGCGCGTCTGTTTGTACAGTCCCCGCCACCAGAACCTCTGTTGTAGCTGAGATACAGTGGCTGAGACGCCCGCATGCGCAGACGCCACACCTTCATGAGCCGCTGTAATCAGAGAAGCTCTGCGATCCGAGTTGGGAACTAAACGCTCTCCAACTTCAGGAATTTTCACATAAGGAACCTTATCGGGACTTAAGTGGTATGTGTACTTCGAAGGGAACCCCGCAGGATATTTACCTCCCTTCTCCGTGGCAGCAACAGCCGCCAAGATGTCATCATCTATTTTGCTTTTGGACCTCGTGACTGCTGCAACTAAGTATTTTGATACCGCTGACTTCGCTGCTTCATCAGCAAGCGAGTTGCCAACAGCGTGGACCCCCACGCGCTGGTGGCCAAGAGTATGAATCACAAACACGAGCGGCAGTTTCTCTTTAAGTTCCGCCACTCGGACCCAGATCATTTTATGTTTTATTGTGCTACCCTTGGAATCACGAAAATCATTCTGAATCCAAAAGAACAAGTTCTCATTGTAAGACTGGACACAGTAGTAAGAATCACTTACGATTAAAGTCGTCACACAAGGATCAGCGTACTCCAATGCGAGCATAAGAGCACGAAGCTCTGCTAACTGTGCGGTGCAGTCCCCTAGCGTTTGCGTGTGCACAACACTGGACTTGAACTCATCGTTCACCATGGCACCCACCACAATGGCGCAAGCGGAAACGTAGGCGTGTTTAGAGCCATGCGCAACCTGCGCCGAACCATCCGTGTAAATGATACAATGGAAATCCTCCAATGGCCGCATTGCTAAAGGAGCAGGATGAACAAATTCATACTGCAAATACTCCTGCGACCGTAAAGCGGCGTCAAAAATAAACGTGACATCCTGAGATGTCAAGGATGTAGCCCACTGAATCCACCGAGGGTGCAAAGCTTTAGAATTAGGTACACTGGCTTTCGTGACCGCCTCCAAGGCTGGACACGGGGTGACAACCAACATGCGCTTTCCCTGCGACAGGGCACGTTCCTTAAGAATTGCCATCTGCACAGCCGTTAAAACTTTCTCCACAGTGGAAAAACGCAGTTCAGCCGAAGTGTACAAGTGTGACTTGTAAGCAATAGGTACAGTATCCCCTTCATTAAAAGTCAGGTACGTGAAACCCACCGTCCCAGGGATAATTCTTATCACCAGGTTGGTCTGGTTATCACGAGTCTGTAAGTAGTCAGAAGCTAGCATATCAGCCTGCAAGGACTGCAGAATGGCTGAATGCTCAGGCAGCCAGCATGATTTGGAAAAAGATGGTTGTACCAAGGCATATAAAGGCTTGATTCGCTGGGCATATTCCGGAATGTATGTCCTCCCGAAATTTAAAAAACCCAGCAAAGACTGTAATTTTTTCAGCGTTGTCGGAGAGCGCAACTGCGCGCACTTCTCCAGGAACTGAGGAGCCAATCCCTTTCCTTCATGGTTAAGTTCATAACCTAGAAACAACACTGTGTACTCCGCAATGTGCGATTTTGCAAAGTTAAACTTGTAACCCATGTCTGCAAAGTTACAAATTATGCTGTTTACTCGACACAGATGCACCCAAAGCTCGTCGTCTGTGAGATAAATATCATCCACATATGAACATGCAACTGGATCGAAACTCTCTAAAAGAGAGACTATGCGGGCGGAAAACACTCCCGGACTATTCTTATATCCCATTGGGAGTCGATTAAACTTTTTTTGTACGCCGCCGCATGTAAAACTGGTCCATTGGGAACTCAGACCATCTAATCTATGTGCATAAAAACCATTGGAAATGTCAAGCGTGGTTTTGAACCGTTTACGCTCAAGACTATTCACTAGGGCAGAGCCGTGAGTATTCTGTACTGCACAGTTACGGCAGTGCGAGTTCAAATGCCGGTAATCCAAAACCAGACGATATGATCCGTCCGGCTTGTTAACAGTAAAAAGGGGATTATTCATCGGTGACACACACGTTTCAATTACACCTTGATATTCCAATTGTTCAAGGATAGCCGCGACCGAAGCCTTAGCTTCACGCCGTATGGGATATTGGGGTCGTGGCTGCGGCTGTGACCGTAACGGAATCTCATGGCTCGGGGACAATTTATCCCAGCCACACTGATTCCGGTACACAGCCGGCGCAAGCGCCAGAGCCCACTCTTCTGCAAAATGCAGAGCTTCCATTCTTGGCACAGTGTGCGCGAAACTGGGGAGGATTACCTCCTCCCCTCGCGGAGCTGCGAGAACAAAAGGTGGGGGCCAGTCAGCCTCCGAAAGCAAAATGTCATACGTATCCGAAAGATTTTCCCAAAATACCCCTTTTACAGTTCGCTGCATGTCACCTTCAATTAACAGGACAATTTCAAAAAGTCTTTCAGGGGGAGCAACATGTGTATCAGCTGTTTCAATCACAATAAAAGTCTCAGTCGCTGTCACCTTCAACAGTGGACGGAGGGCCTCTCTCACTATGGTAATCTCCGCCGCGCTGTCCAGCAAGGTCAGAGCCCACGTCAGATTCCGAAGCCGCGTTCTCACTATCTGGGGCATATCGATGCGCCGTTAAGGCAGCGACTTTCTTCTTGGCAAACTGCGGTCTCTTTGGCGTAGAGTCGTCCCGCTGATCCCCTTCACTTCGTGTGCGGGGCTGGCCACGTCCTTGCTGGCCACCCCTGCCCCTGCCGCCCCCTCCACCACCGGTTGACGGAGCCGATGAGTCCTGAAAGGAACGAGGAGAGCGTTGGTCAGATGCCTGATATCTTTCAGGCGATTTAATCGTAGCGCGATCGCGCAATTCATAAACTCGCTCTGACTGCGCAGGTTGTGAAGGCGCCGGACTCGAAACCTGTGTCTGCTGTTGTTGTTGCTTACCCTGATTCTGCTTTTTAGGCCAATTTTGTTTTTTGGACTTGGGCTGTCCACCTGTTTCCGAAGACTGTCCCTGGGGCTGCTTTCTTTCCTTTTCAAGAAAAACCTTTGCACCCTTAGAATTGCGGCCAACCGTTTTATAAGCCGCCACAATAATTTTTGCCAGCTGACGGGGTTTCTCGGCATCGGGAATTAACGCCAGACCATTGGCCACCTGAAAGTTCACAGCATCCCCTTTTACATTGGCAAGGATAATACCGCAAACTGTCTCAAATGAACCGTTTAGGCGCATACCCAACTCAACCGCCGACTCAGGTCCGTGATCATCTTGAACCCGTTTGAGGATCGCAGACAGGTTCGACACTGTCGGCGTGCCAAAGCACCTCGAGTAAACCGCTGCAAAAGTCTTACCCCATGTTTCGCAGTCAGCAAGTTCAGGGGCTAAATCCTTCGGTAAACTAAGCGTAAGAATCCGGTGTTTTTCACCCGGAGTCGTATTAGGAAACACAGCCTCTAGCTGGTCGAATTTCTCGGCAAGCCAGTAAGGAAAATCATCCTTATTATCTGGCTTCCTGCCCATTACGGAATTCACCATGACAGGACTGATTTTCAAACCAGCCTGTTCCGCTCGAAGCTGCGCACCTGCGGGGGCAGCGCCATGTATATTACGACCAATGTAATGAACAAGCGCTCTAATCACGTCAACCGCGACATCATGCAGACGTCGCAAATCAACCACATTACAAGTGGCGCGATTAGGATGAGGAGTAAATCCTCCCAAGGCGGGCCAGGCTGTGCCCGGAATGGACAACGGACCTAACCTCGGAGCCGTTAAAGAGTGGGGTAGGACGCCACCAAACCAAACTCCGTGCTGCCAAGCATCGATAGGCACTTCCAGTGCTCTGTACGGAGCATAAGCCGCCGGAACAGCCGAGGCAGTGTACGAGTGGTAGACGCCCGAATTAGCGTTTACTTCCGGAAACGTCACCCAGGAATAAAACAATTCGTACGGGTACGCATGTTCCGCACTCACCACTAGAACCACAGCCAAACCTTCCGCAGGGACATTATATGCCCTCAAGTGGTCGCGAACCGCGACGCGGCTATGCTGCGCTATTTCCACGGCCATGGTAGCACCGGAAGTGACAAAAGGACAAAGAACACTTTGTAACACAACTGGGTAGTAATTCAAAGAAACCGTTTAAAGTAGAATTCAAGCTTGAAAAGACCTATATCAAAAATAGGTAGGTTTATCCGACACCACCGTTTACCGGAAACGGGAATGAAGGTGTTAAGGTTTGAATGATATACTACTCGAGTGTCATGAAATACGGCCAACCAATCCGTTGGGCGCCATGTAGCAGGGTTTCCGTTCTCCCACAGAACTGTGCATAGAGATCTAGAACCTCAGTGAGTTAGGATGATCCAAAACTCATCTCAGTGTCAGAAATCTCCTTACCTAGCTAGCTACAGTGTCTCATGGATCATTATGGAATGAACCATGTCTTAGACAAACCAGAACATGATCTTTAGAATACCTCAGGAATCGTGGAACACATGAACACTCTTTCGTTATATAATCATTTCAAACCAAAACTGGGAGTCAAAGAACACACATGCAAGTTTGAAATATTTATTATTCAATACAAAGTTCTCAAACGCAGTATCTTGTATAATACCAAAATGCAGATTATAAAAATCAGAGTTAGCAGCATAGTCACTAATCCATAGTAAGCAAAAGGTGCTAGCATGTTATAATGCAAAACCTATAGAATCGATATCACCTATATTTCGCGCACCCTATCTAGTATATTATTTTATATCTAAGAAGGTCTCATTCGGGCTTTAGCAGGGCGGCCCCATACCTCTCAATGTCAGTAGGAGCAGTTCACATCAACAGCTACCAGCTCTCTCCATGCGCAGCACCAAGTGTCCGCGTTCATTCCGTGTAACTCTATCTTAAACCCGCGTAGAGCCCAAAATGTTGGCATCAACATTATTTGTGTTATGTCTAATGTCTAATGTGGTGCGAGGATCAGACTTCCCAGCAACCTTGTGTTAGGTTAATCTTAGAGTGTGCAGCTCTCAGTGTGCAGACAGTTGTACCAAGTGTACGAGGCAAAGCTGATAGCATAGGAATAACATATTATTCTCAAATAAAACACCTCACCGCTTCTAGGGTGAAAGCTACAACAACAAGTACGCGTCGTGTGCAAAACTGAAGCCGAAGGCAAAGCGGCTGTTTAAACATGTAATACACTCATGCTAACTTAACGCAATATATGTAATGAAGTATCCATATGACACTACAAAAGCCAATTCTTTCACTGGGAAGGAAACACCCCCTTTTGTAAATCGATTTTGGCCACTATAGGTGTGGCAGGGTAAACTCAGACATGAGTCCCTTTCTCACTGCTCCATCAGGATTCAAGCAAGCCGGGCCGAAGAGGCTGAAATGCCAGAAACCGGTCCCCGGTAGCTTGTCTCCTTTCTGGTAAAGAATTGGCTTGGTAGTTTAGTCTGCCCTGTTCCCATGATGCACTGGGCCAGGGACAGACTGATTTGCATATAGCCAGGTTCTGAGCTGGGATGGGGCAGTGAGATAAATAACGGTGATGGATCAAGCCCTGATCTTTGGACTGGGTAAGAGTGGTCTGCTCAATTCAGACACTCTGTTCATCACCACCCCCTTTTGTAAATCGGGGTCAACAAACCAGCATGCCTCTGATTGATTTGAAAAACATTTTTAAATGCATCTTGTTATCTTTATATTTTTTTAGGACTAGACAGTGTGCTAAAGACCACTCTCTTCCTGCTGCAAAACATATTTTCATGACCATTCACAAAGGGGACGCCCCCTTTCTGTTAGTGAGTGGGTTCCCACCACCTTTCAGCAGTCAGGGTACATGAATCTACCTCACAAGGCATTGGAAGGGAGGCTCTCAGACACCCTTCCCTCAGAGAGGGTCCATAAACCCACACAGGGGCTCGGTGACATGTTAACCAATCCCTGCAGGGGTTAAGCACATTGAAAACACATGTTCTTGTCACAAACCTGCTGTCCACCGACTCACAGGGTTGGGACCAGAAATGCACTTGTACATCTGGCCCTTGGTGTGAGCAACAATAAGTAACCACTGCCAACAACTGGAAGGTGCATTCATCTCTCAGTTAAACCTCATTTTATTACCAGACGTGAATGCAAGCCCCGACCCTGGCACCTGCCCCCTTCCCCCGCCCCCTTACTCCAAAGCTTTAATTATCTCCAGGTGACTTTGAGCAGTGGGTGCGGTCTGGAAGCTGCTGTTACATGTTTCATTCATCAATCCATTCACACCTGGCGGCTGCTGAACCCGAGCCGGTCTCCTTTTCATACACGACGAGTAATGACTATCATTAAATATTCCCTTTATTTCAGCCATCTGGAGGCTGCTGTGGTCCATCTGATTACTTCCTGGGTGCGAGGTGTACATTTGTTCATAACATCAGGTCAGTGCAGTCAGAAATCTACCCTTCTTCAGGGGATTCTTGCATAATTGGAATCATTAAAGATGTGCTCTGTGCTGCTGTCCTACAATATTACACATGAATCAACAAAAAGGGTCCTGCAGTCTGGTAATGCAGGGTTTGTGTCTGATTCAAGGGGTGTCCAGGAATGGATTCTGCCAGCACTTTACTTTCACTCCACAGACCTCTAGTAACAGATGAAGGGCCCCCTTGCAGCAAAGAGTTGTGTCCCCTAGTATTGACGTCATGTAATGCAGGTGTCTGTGTCTGATTCAAGGGGCGTCCAGGAATGGATTCTGCAAGCACTTTACTCTCACTCCCAGACCTTTGGTAACATATGAAGGGACACCCTGCAGTAAAGAGTTGTGTCTCACTCAGGAGACCCCTAGTAATGACGTCATGTAATGCAGGGGTCTGTGTCTGATTCAAGGAGTGTCCAGAAATAGATTCTGCAAGCACTTTACTCCCACTCCACAGACCTCTAGTAACAGATGAAGGGACCCCCTGCAGCAAAGAGTTGTGTCTGACTCAGGAGACCCCTAGTAATGACGACATGTAATGCAGCCGACCCGACAAGAACCTTTGTGTCATGAAAGTGTCATTACAACTCCTCACAGCTCAGAGGGCGTCAGTGTGACGTCACATTTGAGGGAGGAGTTTGTTCCTCTCCTGGTTTTGTGATAATTGACACCATCTATCATTAGAAGGGGCAGAGCAGAGCTGCAGTAATCAGTAGGACTAAGTATGTAATAGGAACAAGCATTGCCAAAGCCCATAGGCCAGGCAAATATTTTCAGTGACGTTTCAGACCTGCTGACTCCAGCAGGATTTTTCAAAATACAGACAGATATTAACTTTGCACCTTCACCCCAGGGTGCATTCACACGAAGACACACAGCATCCACACACAGATGAACATAGGTCAGATCCATGCACATATACAGATAGAACAACATGTATGTAAGCATGCAAGCTGACACAGACTAGAACAACTACATGTATGTAAGCATGCAAACTGACACACACTAACATAATTACATGCATGTAAGCATGCAAGGTGACACAGACTAGCACAACTACATGTATGTACGCATGCAAGCTGACACACACTAGCATAATTACATGTATGTAAGCATGCAAGTTGACACAGACTAGCACAACTACATGTATGTAAACATGCAAGCTGACACAGACTATCACAGCTACATGTATGTAAGCATGCAAGCTGACACTGAGTAGCACAGCTACATGTACGTAAACAAGCTGACACAGACTAGCACAACCACATGTATGTAAACATGCAAGCTGACACAGACTAGCACAGATACATATACGTAAACTAGCTGACACAGACTAGCACAACTACATGTATGTAAACATGCAAGCTGACACAGACTTGCACAGCTAAATGTATGTGACATGCAAGCTGAAACAGACTAGCAAAACTACATGTGTGTAAGCATGCAAGCTGACACACACTAGCACTTTCTACATGTATGTAAACATGCAAGTTGACACTGACTATTACAGCTACATGTACGTAAACAAGCTGACACAGACTAGCACAACTACATGTATGTAAATATGAAAGCTGGCACAGACTTGAACAACTACATGTATGTACGCATGCAAGCTGACACACACTAGCATAATTACATGTATGTAAGCATGCAAGTTGACACAGACTAGCACAACTACATGTATGTAAACATGCAAGCTGACACAGACTATCACAGCTACATGTATGTAAGCATGCAAGCTGACACTGAGTAGCACAGCTACATGTACGTAAACAAGCTGACACAGACTAGCACAACCACACATATGTAAACATGCAAGCTGACACAGACTAGCACAGATACATATACGTAAACTAGCTGACACAGACTAGCACAACTACATGTATGTAAACATGCAAGCTGACACAGACTTGCACAGCTAAATGTATGTGACATGCAAGCTGAAACAGACTAGCAAAACTACATGTGTGTAAGCATGCAAGCTGACACACACTAGCACTTTCTACATGTATGTAAACATGCAAGTTGACACTGACTATTACAGCTACATGTACGTAAACAAGCTGACACAGACTAGCACAACTACATGTATGTAAATATGAAAGCTGGCACAGACTTGAACATCTACATGTATGTAACATGCAAGCGGAAACAGACTAGCACAACTACATGTGTGTAAGCATGCAAACTGACACAGACTAGCACAGATACATATATGTAAACATGCAAGCTGAAAGAGACTAGCACATCTACATTTATGTAAACATGCAAGCTGACACAGACTAGCACATCTACCTGTATGTAAACATGCAAGCTGAAAGAGACTAGCACAACTACATCTATAAAAAACATGCAAGCTGACACAGAGTAGCACAGCTACATATATACTGGTAAACACATAACAGCACAGTGAGAGACAGCTATGCACATGGAGAGTAGATCACTACAACTGCGCACATCTCTGCACACTGACAGAGTTAAAGACACTCACTTCCCCAAACCTCTATAGACAAGGGGACTGATGTGCACAGCCTCAAAACACCATCCCAAGCCCAACAGACTCACAGGGACTCATGCAAAGCTACACAGAGCCTCACACACCCATGGGAACATACATGTGCAAGGATGTCAATTCACCGCAATGCCAGTAATAGCGGAAGTGACATCACAGGTTAAAGGTATGCAAAGCCTACCCCATTGTTTCAAACTAAGTGAACGCACATGACCTTTGACCTCAACTACATCATAGGGATGGGCACCTACCAAACTTTAAGCTTGGTGAAATTACAGAACATGGCACATATTATTTGCAGAACTTGTCATTGTGCAGTGATGAGCAGCACACTGACCCTTACAGCGCACCAACCCTTACAGCTCACTGACCCTTACAGCGCACCGACCCTTACATCACACGGACCCTTAGAGCGCACTAACCCTTACATCACACCGACCCTTACAGCGCTCTGACCCTCACAGTGCACTGACCCTTACAGCACACCGACCCTTACAGTGCACTGACCCTCACAGTGCACTGACCCTTACAGCACACCGACCCTTACCTTACTCTGACCCTTACAGTGCACTGACCCTTACATTACACTGACCCTTATCTTACACTGACCCTTACAGCGCACTGACCCTTACAGTACACCGACCCTTACTGCGCACTGACCCTTACATTACACTGACCCTTATCTTACACTGACCCTTACAGCGCTTACAGTGCACTGACCCTCACAGTGCACTGACCCTTACATCACACTGACCCTTACAGCGCACTGTCCCTCAGAGTGCACTGACCCTTACAGCACACTGACCCTTACGGCAAACCAACCCTTACAGTGCACTGACCCTTACAGTGCACTGACCCTTACAGCGCACTGACACTTACAGCGCACTGGCCCTTACAGCGCACTGACCCTTACAGCACACCGACCCTTACAGCGCACTGACCCTTACATAACACCGATCCTTACAGCACACTGACCCTTACAGCGCACTGACCCTTACAGCACACCGACCCTTACAGCAAACTGACCCTTACATCACACCGACCCTTACAGAGCACTGACCCTTACAGCGCACTGACCCTTACAGCACACCGAACTTTACATTACACTGACCCTTACAGTGCACTGACCCTTACTGTACACAGACCCTTACATCACACCAACCCTTACAGCACACTGACCCTTACAGCGCACTGACCCTTACAGCGCACTGACCCAGAACAAATATTTTTATGTAAGCGATCCGCTCACCCAGAGATCTTTTCCTAAAACCTGTTGAACCTCGCATAGGTGAAGGATCCATCTAAGCCCAGAGCCCAGCACTAATGCTGCTAAGGACTGATTTAAGTCATGTTTCATCCTCTCCACAACAGAATTAACCTCAGGCCGATATGGAGAGGAGTGTACTGCTTGCATACGTCCCGATAAAGACTGGCATGATTAAAAAACAGTTCGAGCAACCGTGGAATACTGTGGCCATACCCAGAGCAACCTTGAGCATGAACAAACTGCAACTAAAATACATTTAAACGCAGTGTCTGAATTTTAAGTACCACAGTAGTCCAGATCAATGCAGCCAAAAGGCTGGTTGGAAACTAATAGGTGTATCTGCGCTGGATAAGCCCCGGTGAAAGCTTCCATTTGCAGACAAATGTTGCAACTCTGGACTTTTTTTGGTATAACCCAACAAATATATACTGTTTAAGAGATAGACAGGGGTGGGCATTGGATAACATGCTCGTACTGTAGGAGTTCTTGTGTCAGAACAGACGGGTCAAAGACTCTTAAGGATGCTGCCCCTTGTATCCACCTAGGATGGAGGGCTTTAGCGTTTGAACGCTAGCCTTTGTGACAGCCTCTAAGGCTGTCACCGGAGTGAAGACAATAATGCGTTTCCCTTGTGCAAGCAGCCATTCTTTAACCTCTTCCATGCGCATGACAGCTAGGAGCCATCACGCGTCACGGTTGGCGTGTGCGCAGGATGGCCCCCAGCAATCCGGATCCCCACCCACTAATTGAAACGCCCGCACAGCACAGGAATTCCCCGCGCACGGAGGGGTTAAGGATACCCATCTGCACTGCACTCAGTATTTTTTCAATGGAAGTAAGACGCATTTCTACACTTGAATAAAAAAGCAATTTGTATGCTCTAGGAACTGTTTCTACTTCATTAAAGGTGATATAGGTAGTTCCAATTGCAACCAGTATAACACGGATGACTATGTTTGTAGTATTTACACATTTATGTAAGTGACGTGTAGCAAGTAAGTCAGGTTATAAAGATCTACGTGTATCTGTGTTCTGTAATGTAGAACCTGAAGTGAATAAAATCAGTCTGTATCAATTCATAACGTTGTTTGATGAGTTATGCATAATCAGAGATGTAAGTTCTACTGAAATGACGAAATCCTAAAAAGGATTGTAATTTGTTTAATGTATTTGGAGCTTGCAGTTATGCCCACTTCTCCAAAAAATGAGGTGCAAGGCTCTTTCTCTCATGTGTCCTAGGAAAAAGATACTCAGAAAAGCTAAATTAGCATCTCTTTGATAAATCTTGATTGCAAGATATATGCCAAAATCCTAGCAAACCGACTAAACGCTGTTCTTCCCAAATTAATAAGCCCGTCGCAAGTTGGTTTCCTGAAACACAGGATGTCAAATGACAACACCAGACTTCTGTGCCATATATTAGAGAAAACTAACAACTCCCAATCCCCGATGGTCGCGATCACCCTGGACGCTGAAAAGGCCTTCGATAGGGTATCATGATCTTTTCTTCAATACTGTATGCGTTCATTCAACCTCGGACAATCGTTCATCACAATGGTGATGGCCCTGTACGCCTCCCCTTCGGCTCGGATAGCAATTAATGGCACCCTCTCTAACCCATTTTGCCTCTACCAAGGCACCAGACAGGGCTGCCCACTTTCACCGGCACTCTTCCTTTTGGCCCTTGAACCCCTTCTAACTGACATCAAAAGGAATGAAGACATTCAGGGAGTCTCCTTTGGAGATACTCAGATAAAATTAGCAGCATATGCTGACGATATATTGATTGCGACAGAAAACCCGGCCAAATCGATCGAGGGTCTCATGACCTCAATCAGCAAGTACTCGTACCTATCGGGATACAAGCTGAACAAAGATAAGTCCGAGGTTAAACCACTAAACATCTTCACCACCAAAGAAGTTCTTGGTAACTCAGGTCTAGCTTGGCAAACAGTTTACCGACAAATTATTGAGCACCATCATACACAACGAAATGCTGACATTGACAAAAGTTAAAAGAATCCTTGACGGTTGGTCCCCACGATTTATTACTTGGTGGGGAAGGATTGAAGCTATAAAAATGATGATATCACCACTAATCAACTACCTGAGCACTATGCTACCCCTCACCTTCTCCAAAGAATTCCTCTCCAAACTTGATAAATTAATTTCCTCTTTCCTTTGGCAAGGGAAAAAAGCCAGAATTAGCATGAAAAAGCTAAGGCTTGATAAATCCCTAGGAGGCGTCAATCTAGCTGACTTTAAGCTCTATCAAACCGCATTCTTAGCCAGACAAGGGGCTTTTTGGCTCACTTCACACGCAGACTACACCCCGGTGTGGCTGTCGGTGGAAAAATCCATTCTGCGTGGCCTTCCCCCTTCCACCCTCCTCACTACCAAGCCACAACCCACTGTATCCTCAGGTACGATCCTCAGAAACACGAAGGCTGCCCTCCTTCATGTAAGCAAATTTTTACCGCACCAATTTTGTAAAACACGGTGGGAGTCGCTGTGGAACAATACCAAACTGCTATACAAAGGGAAACCAATGAATAATCCTACTTGGATAGAGGATAGAGGAGGGTATACACTTCCCTCATCAGCTGTTTGATGGTCCGTTGCCACTCACTTTCAACAAACTACAAAACAAGTTTCAACTCCAGAGCATAGACTTCTATTACTTCTTACAACTTAAAGTGGCCCTCTCCAAAACAGATTTATCCAACATCACCCCCTCCCTTCCTGGCTACCTTCACACGCTTAATAGACAGGGTCATCAGGTGTCCAGAATGTACAAACTGATCCGCCCACAGAGCACCAAGCTGACATCATCCGCACAGTCCTTCTGGGACTCATACTCTTCCACACCAACTTCGGAAGCGGAGTGGGCCAGAATATGGGAGTCTACCTCACGACACAAAATCAGCCCTACACTATCCCAAACTAAATTCTGGCTTCTCCACAAAGCTTTCTGGACTCCTAGGAGACTCTTCCTGCACAACATCAAAGAAGATGACTCCTGCTGTAACTGCATGGCAGAGGGTGGGGACCTTGAACATCTAATATTCAAATGCCCCTGTGTATCCGACTACTGGGATAGAATCTTCGAATTCATTACCAAAGTGCTGCATGTTTCGCTCCCGAGGGAATTTGCAACCTTAGTCCTGGGTTTTACCAAAGCTGTTACCCTCAATGAAAATGACAAAACCCTACTTGACCTACTCTTGACAGCAGCGGTCAAAATCGTACTGAATAACTGGAAGGACACTGGCAAAGCTTCTTTCCCCCACTGGCTCAACTGGGTTTCGAACCTCAGAGGAGCCGACAATATTGCGCTGGCCGCTACACCTTGGCGCCCCCCTATAGGAATCTATGGTCCTCGCTTGACGCTCACTTCGACCTATTCAAACCACCATGATTACCTGATGCACATATGTACCCTGTCCATAGATCGTATTGCCTACTTGGCCAAGCAACTGACCTCATTGAATTATATGGTTATCTTGCTCCACCTATGACTGTAACCTTGAAAATGTACCAATGCAATGCCTGTGTTTTCTTTTTTTCCTTACTATTTGTTTATTTGTTTATTGATTTATCTTAATTTAGTTTACCCCCCCTCTGTTCCCGTTACACTTACATACTTGCTTTTGTTGATACCGGAACCATGCATGGTATATGCTCATGTCTGTAATGCTTGCTCATCTCTCTCAATAAAATTTTTTGTGAAATAAAAAAAAAAAGAAAAGCTAAATTAGAATAATTGAAGTAGAATTTATAGCCATGTTCAGCAAATCCTAATATTATGTGATCTACTCTTGCTAAAAGTGTGCTCAATTGATCGCCGGCATCCACCCTTCACTGCAACGCGCCACAGAGCTACAGTCAACAATTCAAGATAGACTCACCAGCATTGGGGATATCCGTGAGGAACTCGCCTCGATGCCCACCGACAGGTTCGCTCTCTTGGAGACTCCTCTGCACCCCAGAGGGGAACTGGCCTGGCATTGGTGGACCGGTGATCAGATGCTCTGCCGATCGTGCTGCGGGACCTGCTGGGAGTCTAATCTCTTCTGCCTCGGCGTCTTCAAGCGGATTCACAGAGCCCTGGTGAGTTTTGTGGCTTCTTCACCCTGGGTATAGTCCTGTTTCGTGCAGACACCGGCAACTACCGATTGCTGATTTCCAATGGTGCTGTGAGACCTGCAGGGAGTCTCATCTCTTCTGCCTTGCCGTCTTTAGGCAGATTCGGTGCTGCGGTACCAAGCAGCTCACAAACAGCCTCAGAGTACAATCAGCCTCATAACTCAGCACGATGGCCGGGTAGCCGTGTTTTTGACTCAGATCCCTGCCCCCACAATACTCCCGCGCTATTAAGCGCACACAAAATTTCCAAATAGAGCCCATGAAACTCCGGGGCAAGTAGAGCGAGAACTGGTGTGTTGCAGCTTGGAACGGACACCCCGTGGGCTGTGCCGAGGTCCGAGAGCACAGCGGAGGAGTGCAAAATGGCGGCCGTCATTCAAATAGAGGTGAGGGGCCATTAAGCAACGGAAGACAACTCCGCTTGGTCTAAGTGGATAAGGGGAGCTCTACCCCTCCCTTACAAGTGCACAGCACTGCTGACCAGAGCATGGCAAGTCGAGTCGGCCTCAGTGTATTGTGAATGGACTGTGGAGCACTGCGGCAAAGCCCCGATTCACAGAACTAACTTAAGACCAAATCCCACACTTACTACTTTTGGTATTCACAGAAGGCATTTAGTAGTATTAAAGTTAGGATTTTGTCTTAAGTTTGACTTAAGACAGACTTAAGACACACTTAAGACAAACTTAAGACTAACTTAAGACAGACCTAAGACAGACTTAAGTTAGGATTTTGTCTAAGGTTTGTCTTAAGTCTGTCTTACGTCTGTCTTAAGTTTGTCTTAAGTCTGTCATTTTATCGATTCATTTTATATGCATTATAAAACAGATTTCATCATAAGTGCATATAATCATTGGTACATTTCTTTATAACAGAAATGTACCAAGGATTATATGCACTTATGATGAAATCTGTTTGCTAAAAATTAAAAGCCTGAGATAATTATTTCTTGTCACTGGTATATCTTTAAAGTAAGAGTTGTTGGTCAATGAGGGACATTTTGTGATATATATAGGACGGCTGCCAGGGCCCGTGTAACGTGGTTCTCTTGTTCTTGTTTCTTGCCGGCTCTCCGGGTATTTCTTAGAGGGAAGACTTGCATCTGGATCCAGCTGCCAAGGGGAGGCCAGGTGCTCATCACAATAACTCGGTTCGAGGAGCTAGATTGGATTATGTGTGCACGCAACAGCTCACTCCAAGACTGTGATCTCTCTTGCTAGGTTTAGCCGTCCTGTGTCTGGGAACTAGTTTGCTGGTCAAGTTGTGCAAGGCTTCACTTTTCATCGATCTTGGTCTGACTCATGGGTTTAACCCTTTCGAATTAAGCGCTACATGAATTCAATATAGATCACCATGTAGCTAGAAAAGGCACAATAAAATCTTTCTTGTATAAATGGCTTTTATCCCATTGCAGGCACTCCCATTTGTATTCTAGCACGTGTCCTTTTTGAATTAACAAATGTGGAAAAGTAGCACCTGCAGGTGGAAACGGTTGTAGGACAGTAGGGTCTGCTATCCTATGGTCACCCCAAATTTTTGCTTTTTGCTTCACTGGTTTCTGACTTAATGTGGCTGTGGGCCTGCTAATCAGACCCACAGCCTGCTGTTCTCTCTCTAAATTACTGCCAATGCACTCTAGGTGCATTACGAATTGGAACTGGTTCACCTTATGAGCCCCTGTAATAGTGCACCCTAGGTGCCCAGGGTGTAGGTGTATCCAAGGCCTACCAGGGGCTGCAGCACGTATTGTGCCACCCCTGGCCTGGCCTCCATATTTGTAGGCATGGGCGGATTTTGCGGATTCGCAATCCGCGAATTTGCGGATTTGCGGATTTGCGGATTGCGAAAATCCGCAAAATCCGCGAATCCTCGCGGATTTTGCGGATTTTTTTTGGGGGGTGTTCGCACGGGTTTCTGCAAGTTCGCGGGGGTTTTGTGCAATTTCGCAAATTGCGAACTTACTTGTCAGGTCGCCAGTTTTGCGAACTTGTTGTTTCTACGTGCCCAGCCTGTTTGCAAGCCTTTCTTCATCACTGCCACCCTCTGTCACCACTGGCACTCTCTTTGTTCACCCATGCCACCCTCGGGCTCACCCATGTCACCCTCTGTATCATCACAGCACCCTCTGGTTCACCAGTGTACATTATTGGGGCAAACAAAGCACTGCCATCCTCTGTCAACACTGGCACTCTGGTTTACCCATGCCACCCTCTGGCTGTCACACCCATGCCACCCTCGGTGTCATCACAGCACCCTCTGGTTGACCAGTGAGTGTACATTATTGTGGCAAAGCAAAGCACACCTGCTAAGTGCCTTAAGTTTTGCATAATTAAATTACAACAACACCTGCCCTGCCCCAACTGACATTAATGAAGGCTGGCACCTGCTTGTCTGCTCCCTTTCCTTTCCTTTTCCTGTTTGTTGCAATGTAATTTTTTTTAACAGGAACCTAACCGAATTCTGGAGGGCCCCTTCAGGAAGCACTACAGGGAATGGTTACAAATGATGAGGTTGAACTTTTGCACCTGCTCATAGCTTTTCCTTTTGCAAAACTCGTTTTTCGGTAATTTCGCACTATTCGCGAGGCGCGGCGTCATGCGAAATCGATCGTGTAAGCCGCGAACTCGTGCGAGTTACCCCAAGGTTTACGGGCGCCGCCATTTTGTTTGCGTGACGTTTTTCCGTTTCCGCCCGCTATGTGTAGTCTCGCGCGATGAGCGCCTTGCGAATACAAGTTTGCACGAGTTCGCGAGAGAAATCGCGTGAGAACCTACTTACGCTCACGTGATCGGCCGCCATCTTGTTTTTCATTCATTCCTATGTGTCTGGGCATGGTGTTTCTATCCTCTGTATATCTCTGCCATCCTTTGCTTATTTTATTTTGTTTTTGATCTATTAAACTTTTTTTCTATCCCTCTTGTTTTTTAGGTCTATATTTTTGTGTTTTAGGCTACTTTTGTTTACTTTTCAAGTACTTTTTAAACTTTTATTTCCTTCTTCTCTACTCCTATTCTTTTTCATTTTATCTCCTTACCTGCCCAGAACATGGTGAAGACAGCTGTCAAGCTGCCCAAGCCGGGCACCGCAGCCCGTGCCCGGCTCCCGTGTGGCCGCTTGAGGGCGGAAATGGTGGTGCCCAGGGAGATCTTCAGCCCTGAGGAGGTGGGCACACTCGTTTATTTTGTGCAGCGCCGTCTCCCGAGGACCATCGCAGCAGGCGGCAGGATTGCTGCCGGTTATACCAACAGCCAGGAGCGTCGGAAGCGGTGGGGGCAGGTGTGCCGGGCCCTTTTTAAGATCACGGGGGTCCAGCGCACCTATAATCAGGTGACCCACCGCTGGACCGATATTCTGGAGCGGGAGCACGACCTGCTCGATCTGCTGGGAGTGGAGGTCCCCGGGCTTGGTGAGTAGTAGTAGCAATTTTTTCATCACTCACTACTCTGTTTTTTCTCCTGCTCTGTGTGTTAATATTGCAAATGTTTGCTTTAACTTTTTTACAAAGAGCAATAATGCTGCTGATTACATTGATAGGAGAGCTAAATTAATATTTCAAAATCTTCTGTGCATTTCAGGTGCACTGCTCTCTTTCTCTGTGGCGGTGCCACTGCTTATTTGTTTTCTATTTTGTGTTCATTTAATTGGGCTGAGTAATGTATGAGTGTACTTCACAGAACTGCGTAATGCTAGACACAAAGGGGCAGATTTACAAGCCCCTTGCGCCACGTTTACGCTGCCTTACCTGACGCACAGTGACGTAAACGTTGCGCATCCCTGCGAGTCATGTACAACGTGATGCTTCTAAGGAGATGCGCCACGTTAAGACCTGGGCCTGCGCCACAATGGGTGCGTTGCCACGCAGGGGGAGGGGGGGTGGCGGTCAGGCAGATGTGCGCCTCGCAAAAGTGCCTGCGTGAAATCTACAAGATTTAACGCAGGCACTTCCGCGACGCTGCTACGTCAATTCTTTATGCCTGCTTGCTTGAAGCAGGCGTAAGGACTGATGCGGTATGTTGAGTATTGGGCATCCCTGAGCATTGCTATAGTTGCATCGCGCCTGCGACGCGACTCTAGAGATGCGCCCCTCTTTCGTCACGAGATGCATCACGCATCTGCCTACCCTTGCGCCAGGGTTTGCCGCATTGTAATTGCGGCGCATCTGCCGTGACGCAAGGTTAGTTTTGAGTTACGCATTTTGTTCTGGTGCACCTCTGGAGGTGTGCAGCCCAGAACTCGTAAGTATGCCCCTAAGTGTCAGATTAGCAATTACCTGTGCATCCCTGCAAAGTGTGAGGCACGCCAGCACCACCCATGGTGCGCCGTATTTTCAATGCCAAAGCAACCCCTGAAAAAGAGACCCAGTGTGCAGTGATGCACATGTAATCAAGGGCTTGGCAACTGGTCCACATGTCTGTTGTCAGGTGTATAGTGTGAACAGCACTCTTCTGCAAAGCTGCCCCAACCAACTCAAGCACCTCTTTATGTAGTGCTGGAACAGCAACCCTGGCAAAATAGAACCGGCTAGGAACCTTCCATTTAGGGGCCAGTGTTGCCACGAGTTCAAGAAAACCCACACCTTCGACAAACGAAAAAGGGAGAAGGTCCACCGCTAGCATTTTAGCCAGCTTAGTGTTATACAGGCGCACAATTGGGTGGTTGCGTTGAAATGGCGCATCTGAGGAGAACGTGTCTGTAATGCTGCGCTGGACAAGTTTAATGGATGATGCTGATGCCTTCTTCGACCCACTTCTGCTCAGTGTTGACATTTTCCGCATTGGTGTGTCTCCCAGACTCTCAGTGTTCCTCCTATGTGTTCCGGAGGGTGTGGTGCTGCCAGGGGTACTGGGTGCGCCCGGATAAATGTCTGACGCTTCTTCTACCTCCCCGTCATCTTCAGATGAAACACCTAGTACGGGTTTATTTTGGCCACTTGCCCTTTGGGATTCCTTTGCCTTGATGTTTGCTAGGTGCGCAAACCATTCTACAGAGTGCCTTCTTTCAAGATGACCTAGCTGGCCTCCGGTACCATAGTTGGTACCAATCTTACCGCGGCTAACTGTAGTCGTACAAATGGAACAAACGGCTAGGTTATCATGCTTTGCATGGACACTAAAATAGTTCCAAACTGGGGACTGGAAACTTCTGGTTTTGCCGCACGAGATGATGATACTGCCAATGCCAGATGAAGCAGTGGTGGATGAGCCTTGCAGACCTCTACTGGGTTGTGCAATTATTGCAGCAACCCTACTTGAGGGAGTCGAGCTGGATGGAGTTCCCCTCTGGGGAGAAAATATGGGAGCTGTAGGTTTTGGTGAACTTGTACTACATGACTGCGTTGGTGGTGCTACCAGTGCCACATCGCCAGGGTCACGCTCAGCATGACATCGGGATAGGGTATAAATGTCTGTCTGCTGCATGGCCGGTGTGGCTGGAATGACGTGTGTGATGACTAGGTCATTGCTGTCATCCTGTTCATCAACATCAGAATGCACCACTTCATCAAGTCCGACGTTCGGATCCATAAGTATGAGCTTTCCGGGGCCCTTCCTTTTAACATTTGATACCTTTCTCAGCTCATGGTGTGCCTCCCTCTCAGACGTCGGAGATGGTTGCCAATCTAGATCCAGATCATCTGATGGAGCGGGGCTTGAAGAGGAACTTCTACACACCCTCCTTGATCTTTTCCTTGCTGGGGAGCTGGGAGAAAATGAATCATCAGGAGGAGTGGCTTCGTCTTCCTGACTTGATACCCCGGGTCCAAAGTCAATTTCCTCCTGTGCCCCGACTTCGGGAAGAACAACCATTGTGGCCACTTGCACCGCTCCATGCGCCGCTACATGGCCCTCTTCACTGACCTCTACTTGCAACTCTCCATGGACCTCGCCTTCTCGGCCTTCTCCTTCTCGGCCTTCTCCTTCTCGGCCTTCTCCTTCTCGGCCTTCTCCTTCTCGGCCTTCTCCTTCTCGGCCTTCCCCTTCTCGGCCTTCCCCTTCTCGGCCTTCCCCTTCTCGGCCTTCCTCTTCTCGGCCAGCTCCTTCTCGGCCAGCTCCTTCTCGGACAGCTCCTTCTCGGACAGCTCCTTGCGCATGTACTTGTGCTTGTACTGTTAGCTCATGCAGTTGTTGTTGCGGCTTTGGTTGTTGAATAGTACTTGAGCCAACATCACTGGTCGTTGGTGATTGAACCAATAAACAGGCTACCTGTGCAGCACTCATGGTGGACTTTGGTTCTTTTTTCCACATAAATTTAGTGGTCGAGGCACCAGACTCCTTGGTAAGTGGTGCCACTTGCTTCTTCTTCTCCTTAGTAGAGACATCTTTCTTGCAAGAGGAGCTACGGGCACCTCTTTTCGGACCCATCTTCTGATTCTTCTTCAGATGTCGGAACAGCAGGCCGCAGCAGGACTTCTTCCTGGCACTGATGCTCAACGATGATGCGGAGTTCTTGACTTTGTGCACCTAAAAGCAAACGAAGACAGAGGAACATCAGTTAAATATATGTTGCATATGTGGCGCTTCAATTAATAGTTTGCAAGTAGGCATTTATGAATACACACGTGCACACCACAATATGGAAATATCCAAAATAAGAATTGCTACATTTTTGGGAAACAGGAATTCAACATTGATCCAAGAGAGCCCACAGAGAGGCATGTAGTTTCATGTACCACTGACTCAACCTGGGCACAAGGGGTGAAAGCAAGGAAAAATGGGTGCAGGCCTATGGCACAAAGCTCACTGCCTGCCTTCAAAATGGCCGCTTGACCCCCATCCACATGGCCAGGAGGACCATGCCTCAAAATGGCCCCACCCAACATAGCCAGCCCCCAACCCCAACACTAAAAAGTCAAAAAAGACAACACAAATCACCACAATCCAATGCCATCCATCAAGTTTCAGAAGGTTTATGCTGCCTGCTGGTGGTTTTCTGGTGCAGAATTGCACTTTTTGCAATTTAGCGAGTGCGAGATTGTTGCTTCACGACGCAAACGCGGCAAAACACCCGCTAAATCACCAAAACCACCGCAAAAGTCGGAAAACACACACAAAAATCACCACAAAGAAAATCAACTTATCAACTTACTTGTGAAATCAAATTTCGAATACACACGTGCACACCACAATATGGAAATATCCAAAATAAGAATTGCTACATTTTTGGGAAACAGGAATTCACAAAATGGGTGCAGGCCTATGGCACAAAGCTCACTGCCTGCCTTCAAAATGGCCGCTTGACCCCCATCCACATGGCCAGGAGGACCATGCCTAAAAATGGCCCCACCCAACATAGCCAGCCCCCAACCCCAACACCAAAAAGTCAAAAAAGACAACACAAATCACCACAATCCAATGCCATCCATCAAGTTTCAGAAGGTTTATGCTGCCTGCTGGTGGTTTTCTGGTGCAGAATTGCACTTTTTGCAATTTAGCGAGTGCGAGATTGTTGCTTCACGACGCGAACGCGGCAAAACACCCGCTAAATCACCAAAACCACCGCAAAAGTCGGAAAACACACACAAAAATCACCACAAAGAAAATCAACTTATCAACTTACTTGTGAAATCAAATTTCGAATACACACGTGCACACCACAATATGGAAATATCAAAAATAAGAATTGCTACATTTTTGGGAAACAGGAATTCAACATTGATCCAAGAGAGCCCACAGAGAGGCATGTAGTTTCATGTACCACTGACTCAACCTGGGCACAAGGGGTGAAAGCAAGGAAAAATGGGTGCAGGCCTATGGCACAAAGCTCACTGCCTGACTTCAAAATGGCCGCTTGACCCCCATCCACATGGCCAGGAGGACCATGCCTCAAAATGGCCCCACCCAACATAGCCAGCCCCCAACCCCAACACCAAAAAGTCAAAAAAGACAACACAAATCACCACAATCCAATGCCATCCATCAAGTTTCAGAAGGTTTATGCTGCCTGCTGGTGGTTTTCTGGTGCAGAATTGCACTTTTTGCAATTTAGCGAGTGCGAGATTGTTGCTTCACGACGCAAACGCGGCAAAACACCCGCTAAATCACCAAAACCACCGCAAAAGTCGGAAAACACACACAAAAATCACCACAAAGAAAATCAACTTATCAACTTACTTGTGAAATCAAATTTCGAATACACACGTGCACACCACAATATGGAAATATCCAAAATAAGAATTGCTACATTTTTGGGAAACAGGAATTCACAAAATGGGTGCAGGCCTATGGCACAAAGCTCACTGCCTGCCTTCAAAATGGCCGCTTGACCCCCATCCACATGGCCAGGAGGACCATGCCTAAAAATGGCCCCACCCAACATAGCCAGCCCCCAACCCCAACACCAAAAAGTCAAAAAAGACAACACAAATCACCACAATCCAATGCCATCCATCAAGTTTCAGAAGGTTTATGCTGCCTGCTGGTGGTTTTCTGGTGCAGAATTGCACTTTTTGCAATTTAGCGAGTGCGAGATTGTTGCTTCACGACGCGAACGCGGCAAAACACCCGCTAAATCACCAAAACCACCGCAAAAGTCGGAAAACACACACAAAAATCACCACAAAGAAAATCAACTTATCAACTTACTTGTGAAATCAAATTTCGAATACACACGTGCACACCACAATATGGAAATATCAAAAATAAGAATTGCTACATTTTTGGGAAACAGGAATTCAACATTTATCCAAGAGAGCCCACAGAGAGGCATGTAGTTTCATGTACCACTGACTCAACCTGGGCACAAGGGGTGAAAGCAAGGAAAAATGGGTGCAGGCCTATGGCACAAAGCTCACTGCCTGCCTTCAAAATGGCCGCTTGACCCCCATCCACATGGCCAGGAGGACCATGCCTCAAAATGGCCCCACCCAACATAGCCAGCCCCCAACCCCAACACCAAAAAGTCAAAAAAGACAACACAAATCACCACAATCCAATGCCATCCATCAAGTTTCAGAAGGTTTATGCTGCCTGCTGATGGTTTTCTGGTGCAGAATTGCACTTTTTGCAATTTAGCGAGTGCGAGATTGTTGCTTCACGACGCGAACGCGGCAAAACACCCGCTAAATCACCAAAACCACCGCAAAAGTCGGAAAACACACACAAAAATCACCACAAAGAAAATCAACTTATCAACTTACTTGTGAAATCAAATTTCGAATCCAAAAGTTATTACAAATGGCCCACCACCAACATAGCCAGCCCCCAACACCACCCCAAAAGTCGATTAACACACACGAAAATCACCACAAACAACATCAACTTATCAACTTACTTGTGAAATCAAATTTTGAATCCAAAAGGCCTTAAATCCAAATATCCAGCAGCATCCACAAAAAGTAATCCTTCCCAGTCAAGATCGAATCCAAAATGGCCAGGAAAGGAAACAGGAACAGGAAGTTGGAGACTGGGGCACTTCCTTCGCCCCTCCTCAATGGGAGGAACTTGCTGGACAGGAACAGGAAGTTGGAGACTGGGCCACTTCCTTCCTTCACTCCTCCGCCATTTTTATTTTTTTTGTAATTTCGCGAGTGCGAGATTGTTGCTGCCCGCGCCGCGGGCCGCGAGCAGTGCGAACACAAGCAAAAAATCCGCAGCGCGCGGATTTGCGGATTTTGCGGGAAATCCGCGAATCTCGCGGATTGCGGATTTACCGAAAATCCGCAAAATCCGCGAGCGGAACGGATTTTACGCCCATGCCTACATATTTGACACAACTGGCTGATCACTCAGCTGGGGTAAGTCGGTGTAACCACCTCTTACTGAGGTACAGTATGTCTGTGCCTAACCCTAAACTGGACACATATGTTCCTATCAGCCACTCCTATGGAAGGCCTCATCAATCCTGGAGGCAGAGTGCTTGGAAATATGTGAGATGGTGCTCTAGCATGAGCTGAGCCTGTCTGCAGCTGTCGGGAACCACTCCCTAAGCTGTTCCGGGATATTGCCATACCATATACTCTTAAGTGCATTATAACCCTCGCGGTTATTTGCTATCTTTGGTTTGGCTTTATCAAAACATGTCGAGTAAGGTGTCATACGAATTGGAATACTATCCCCTCGCCAATTCTGGCGACGGGGATAGCATTCCACCCTTCTAGAGGGACACGACATGTGTGTAGCCTTAACCCCGGTTAAAGTTAAACAGAGCCTCAGCTTCACAAAATGGACGCTGCCACCACAGACACAAGTCTGGCCTCCTGCTGCTGACCGAAACTCGGCAGATGGTGGCCTGGACAAAGGGTTTCCTGCCTTGGGAGGTGCGAGCACCACCCCAGACAGGATTTTGTGTATTGGGTAGGACAGGGCTGAATAGAATCAGACATGCCCGGGGCACACAAGGTGTCCCCGTGCATAGGCCAGTCCAAACCGGTTCTGGGGCCTTCCAGCCCCAGTCCTGGCGCGGAGCTGGACAAAGGAAAGGGGGTGTAACCGCCCCCCTTCCTGGTTCCTCCCAGAGGAGGGACCTAGTAGGTGATCCACCCCCTAGATTGGGAATAAGAGGGGGAGCAGTGCCGTAGCACGGCAGATCATCCTGAAATCAACTTTAAACAAGAAGAAGACTGGACTTCGATATTCTGCTGCACAGAAGACTGAAGAGAATCTCCCTTGTGGCCTAGGAGTGGCCACCCTGTGAACACAGGTACCAACCAGCAACTCGACGTCTGCTTTGCCGCCGCCTCCCGCCGGAGACCGAGCCCAGAGCCCGACAAGAATCAGACTCCCAGACCTCTCAGAGCCCGATCCACAGTCCCTGCGAAGAAGGGACCCGTGGAGGCACCGAGTGACGTGGGACCGGACTTCTTGAAAGACACTCGAAAAGCTGACTGCGCAGCTTCTGAGGCATCCTCGACGTTGTGCTTTGGGGATTGAGAACCCCCACCACCGAGCAGCCCTTGCACCGAAGATCAGCCCTCCAGAATCTCCACAATCTGCGTGGGGCCCTTTTGCATTGTGCCACTCGACGCGCCATCCCGGCCACTAGCCACGTGGTCAGCGGCCATCTTGGCGACGAACCCGAAGATTTAAACAGCAGGTCTGGTTGCTCCAGACCTACCCAAGCTCCTGTTAAAAGGAGCACCCGCTCTGACCTTGCTGGTCCGAGTGAGCAGCATCTTTCAACTTCTGCGTGGCTTGCATTTGCCAAGGCCTGTTTGCTCCGATCAGGTCGCCGACACCGCCAACAGCGAGAAGCCTACGTGGGACAGCTCGTGACCGACTCCTGGACGTCCTCGACCCCGGATATCTACGTGGCTGCAGAAAGAAGCTACCCGACAATGCCTGTTTGCACCCGACATCGCCTGGTTCCAATCTGGTTCCACGGTAGTCACTGGCTAGTGACTTTGAACACTGTCCCCTCTGCTTTCAGGTCTTCACATCTTCATATCCACCCTTGGATCCACCGGAACTCTTCTCATCGAGCCGCCTGCAGCATCTTCAGCTCCAAGCACCATCGACCAGCGTGACGAAACCCGACACAACTTCGACCCTGTGCACCCGCTTCCTGTGGGTGAGGTAACTCAGCTCCGCTGGTGCTCCTGCACTGGTACACATCCCAAGGGCCTGTGTTTTAAGTTTCAGCTCCGTAGGTCACTCGGAAGGTTCCTAACTTTCTAACTTTGTGCTTTTTACGCACCATAGACTTTGTATTGCGAAGTGCGTGCACTTTGAACACTGCACCCGAGTCCCGTGGGCCTTTCCCGACTTAGTTAACTCCAGTCTCGAATAGCTCCAGCGATTCCCAAGGCCCTAGGCCTCTTCACTTTCCTCTTGGTATCTCTTATACCACTTTCTTAGTATATGGTTTAGGTGGCCCCTAGGGCTCATCCATATTGTGCAACTTTTGTGCATTTTAAACTGTCTTGTGATTTAACGCTTGTGCTTCTGTGCTCATAAAGAGTCCAGGGGATTTTATAGTTAATAAATCAATATATATTTTCAATATATATCTGTGTGGTGTCCCTTTCATTTGGTATTCAAGGGGGTTGTGTATGGTATAACAGCTGGCTTCACATGCCTTTCAGAGTTTAGCCTAAGACTGCTTTGTCCACGTTACCACTAGGATAACTGGTCTACAAGGTTGAATTACAACCATCATCATAAGGGTTGCTTGGCATGGTACAAAGTGATCACTAGAATTAGTGAGCATTATATACCAGGCCAACTTCTCACATTGGTGAGCAGCGGATTGGGATCTGAGCTTGCTGTTGTTTTACCATTATAATCTTTGAGATTATCATTTGAAAGATCATACAGGTACCTGCTAGGTACATATAAAACAAGACTAGTATACTTAAGTTCTACTGAACTTAGTTGTTGTAGAGCAAAGGGAGTAGCACACCCTAGCTACAACTACTAGATAGGTTTAGTAGGTAAACACCAGTGTAGGTAGATTGCAACACATCCACCCACACTAGAGCAATGCCTGGAACAGAGGGGTCCAGTGGACTTACTCCTGTTGAGAGTGACCCTCCAAGGGCACCATCCCAGTTTGCTATTTTTCCCTTTAAGGAATTAAGACAGCGTTGTGTCTTAAGGGGTCTGAAGACAGGGCCTTCCCCTACTACAGACCACCTAAGAGAGCTCTTGGATCAGTCTGAGGCTCTAAAGACCTCTAAAGCAAACCCCACAGGGGATGCTGAAGGAGGCCATCCTTCAGAGGATGATACTGTAGACACCCCTGCCCCTATCATCCTGGTAGATGAGGAAGCCTCCACCACTGGAGCTCCTCAGATAGATGTAGAGGAAGAAGAAGAGGAGGAGGAGGTGGAAAGCAGTGAGTCAGATGATGACAGAGATAGTCAGGTGCTGGTCAGTAGACTGAACCAGGCTAACTTAAGTCAACTTGGGAATGAATCAGGTAACAACCCATTCAGACCCCCAGGTGGACTTAACCAGGAGACTAGGAGGAGAAGGATTCACTCAGGTGACTCTGACAACTCCTATGCTTCTAGAGGTTCTCATGGTCACTCCAGAAGGAGGATGACTAGCCCTCAGAGAAGGGAACATGAGACCAAATTGAGAGAATCTCAAATTAGAGAGGCTGAATTGAGAGTCCAGAGACAAGAGTTAGAGATTGCCCTGGCCCAAGAGAAACTTGCTAGAGCAAGACAGCCTAGAGAGAGTGGGGTAATAGAACCCACTGGTGGCAGCAATATCCACAAGGATAAAGACAGGTCTTTTGATAATAGAAACCTGAGTAAGATTGTGCCCCCCTACAAAGCTGGGGATGATATCCATAAATGGATTACTGCAATGGAGAGAGCCTGCAGAGTACAGCAGATCCCTCAGGAGCAGTGGGCAGCAATCTTGTGGCTCTCCTTTGAAGGTAGAGGCCGAGACAGACTCCTCACAGTTAGTGATGGGGATTCTAGAAACTACCTGGTCCTGAAGAGTGCTCTGATTGATGGGTTAGGCTTAACCACTGAACAGTACAGGTTAATGTTCAGAGATACCCAGAAGACACAGACTCAGGACTGGTCTGAATTTGTTGAGTGTGCCACTAAGGCTCTGGAGGGATGGTTGCTGGGAAGCAAGGTTACAGACTATGAAGGATTGTATAATTTGCTGATGAGAGAACAAATTTTAAATAATTGTCAGAACCAGAAGTTGCATCAACATTTGGTTGACTCAGATTTGACCTCTCCCCAAGAATTGGGAAAGAGGGCAGATAAATGGGTAAGAACCAGAGTTAAGCAAAAGAACCAGAACCAGAACCAGGGTGGTGACCAGAAGAAAACAGACCAGAAGGGTGGGGAGCAGAAAGCTAAAGACCAGAAGTCTTCAACAGGGCCTAAACTGAGACAGAGGGTGGGTCCCAAACTTCCAAGAAGAAGAAGAAAGAAGGTCAGAAGAAACCCTGGTGTAAAACTTGTAAGAACACCTCTCACTGGACAAGTGAGTGTAAAAAGGGTGGAGCCCCTAGCACTGCAGCCCCTAAGGCACCTGCACCCACTAGTACAGTTAGCAGTGCTGGACCTCAAGCCAAGGGTTTAGTGGGAATCACTTTGGGAACTGAAGGAGATTCTGACCTAGTCAGAACTCTTACACAGGCTGTTCTGGTTTGTGAAGGGGACATAGATTTGACCCCTGACATAAGTCCCAGTAACCTGGGCAAATACAGACAGACGCCTTTGATTAACAACAAAGTGGCTCAAGCTTACAGGGACACATGTGCCAGTGTCACTATGGTGACACCTAACTTTGTGGACCCTGGACAATACATGCCAGGCGATGATTACCTGGTGACCAATGCCAGCAATGTCACTACTACACATAGTGTGGCGCTTGTTAACTTTTCCTGGGGAGGGGTAACTGGCCTAAAGAAAGTTGTGGTTAGTGCTGATCTCCCAGTAGAATGTTTGTTGGGCAATGACCTGGAGAACTCTCTATGGTCAGAAGTTGAGTACAGGACTCATGCAGAGATGTTAGGGATATCATCACATGTCCTTGCTGTGACCAGGTCACAGGCCAAAAAGTGCCTCTCTGAACCTCAGGTCTTGGATCCTGGAACAATGGACCAAGTACCTCCCAAGAAGAAGAACAGGAGGGTTAAGGCTGCGCCTTCCCAACTGCCTACAAGTGCGGATCAGGCTTCACAGGAAACTGATGTTGAGACCCCTGAAGGAACTGTCCCTGAAGAACTTGAACCTGATCAGGTTGAGTTTCTGGGGACAGGGGGACCTTCTAGGGCAGACTTGGGGCAGGCTCAGTTAACCTGTCCTTCTCTTGAACCCCTCAGACAGCAGGCTGCTGCTGAGGCTGCTAGGAATGCTCAAGGTGCCCATAAAGTATATTGGGACGATGGACTCCTTTATTCAGAGGCTAGAGACCCCAAGCCTGGTGCTACCAGGAGGTTGGTTATACCTCTGCAATTTAGGGGCTTCCTACTCACCTTGGCCCATGATATTCCTTTAGCAGGACACCTAGGCCAGAACAAGACTTGGGACAGGCTTGTCCCTCACTTTCACTGGCCTCACATGTCTGAAGACACCAAGGAGTTTTGTCGCTCCTGTGAAACCTGCCAAGCCAGTGGTAAAGCAGGTGGAACAACAAAGGCCCCCCTGATACCACTACCTGTGGTGGGGGTTCCCTTTGAGAGAGTGGGGATTGATATTGTTGGTCCAATGGATCCCCCTACAGCATCTGGGCACAGATTCATACTGGTGGTAGTGGATCATGCCACCAGGTACCCAGAGGCAATTCCCCTTAGGACCACAATAGCTCCTGTTGTGGCCAGGGCCTTACTTGGAGTTTTCTCCAGAGTGGGGTTTCCTGAGGAGGTAATATCAGATAGAGGTGCCAACTTCATGTCTGGATATTTGACAGCTATGTGGAAGGAATGTGGTGTAAACTACAAGTTCACCACTCCTTATCACCCACAATGCAATGGGCTTGTTGAGAGATTTAACAAGACCCCAAAGGGCATGATTAAAGGATTACCTGAAAAGCTCAGGCGAAGATGGGACATCCTTCTGCCCTGCCTTTTGTTCGCTTACAGAGAGGTCCCACAAAAGGGGGTTGGCTTCAGCCCCTTTGAATTGTTGTTTGGGCACCCTGTAAGAGGACCCCTGTGTCTAGTGAAGGAAGGATGGGAGTTACCTCTCAAAAAGCCTAAACAGGACATAGTGGACTATGTACTTGGTCTCCGCTCCAGGATGGCAGAGTACATGGAAAAGGCATCCAAAAACCTTGAGGCTAGCCAAGAATTACAAAAAGCTTGGCATGACCAAAAGGCTGTCCTTGTTGAATTTCAGCCTGGACAGAAGGTATGGGTGTTGGAGCCAGTGGCCCCAGCAGCACTCCAAGACAAATGGTCTGGACCCCATACAATTCTGGAAAAGAAGGGAGAGGTTACCTACTTGGTGGACCTAGGAACTCCCAGGGGCCCCCACAGGGTGCTCCACGTGAACAGATTGAAAGCATATGTCAGCAGGGCAGACATGGGCTTGCTCATGGCTACAGATGAGGGACAGGAGGAAGAGAGTGACCCTCTCCCAGACCTGCTCACTCAGAACCCTGAGGATGGCTCAGTTGATGGTGTGGCCTTAGGTGGCAGCCTCACTGAACATCAGCAACATGACTGCAGACAAGTTCTACAGGCATACAGGCATATGTTCTCATTGACACCCAGTCAGACTAACTGGTGTACACATGTGGTGGACACTGGTGACAGTCTTCCTGTAAAGAGCAAGATTTACAGGCAACCTGACCATGTCAGGGACTGTATAAAGACTGAGGTGCAAAAGATGCTGGAATTAGGTGTCATTGAGCCTTCAGAGAGCCCCTGGGCTAGCCCAGTGGTCCTGGTCCCCAAACCTCACACCAAAGATGGCAAGAGAGAGATGAGGTTCTGTGTGGATTACAGAGGACTCAATGCTGTCACCAGGACAGATGCACACCCTATTCCAAGGGCAGATGAGCTCATTGACAAGTTGGCTTCTGCCAAATATTTGAGCACATTTGACTTGACAGCTGGATACTGGCAAATCAGGTTAGCTGAGGAGTCTAAAGCCAAGACAGCATTTTCTACCCCTAGTGGGCATTATCAGTTTGTGGTGATGCCCTTTGGTTTGAAAAATGCACCTGCCACCTTCCAAAGGTTGGTGAATCAAGTCCTCACTGGGTTGGATGACTTTTGTGCAGCTTATCTGGACGATATTGCTGTCTTTAACTCCACCTGGGAGGATCAACTGATCCACCTGAAGGAAGTGCTTGAGGCTCTGCAGAAGGCAGGCCTCACTATCAAGGCAACAAAGTGCCAGATAGGGCAGAGTAAGGTTGTATACCTGGGCCACCTTGTATGTGGAGGCCAAGTTCAACCACTGGAGAGTAAGATCCAGACCATCAAGGACTGGTCCCCTCCAACTACCCAGACTCAGGTCAGAGCTTTCTTGGGCCTGACTGGGTACTACAGAAAGTTTGTTAAGAACTATGGGTCCATTGTGACTCCTCTTAATGATCTGACATCCAAGAAGATGCCCAAAAAGGTTCAGTGGACAGAAATCTGTCAAAAGGCATTTGATGACCTGAAGAAGGCCATGTGCTCTGCACCTATCCTGAAGAGTCCTGACTACTCAAGAGAGTTCATTGTCCAAACAGATGCTTCTGAGTTGGGAGTGGGAGCAGTGCTTTCACAGCTTAATGTAGATGGCCAGGACCAGCCCATTGCTTTCATTAGCAGAAGGCTGACCCCCAGAGAGAAACGTTGGTCAGCTATAGAGAGGGAGGCCTTTGCTGTGGTGTGGGCCCTGAAGAAGTTGAGACCATACTTATTTGGCACTCACTTCAAGATTCAGACCGACCATAAGCCCCTCCTATGGCTTAATCAGATGAAGGGTGAAAACCCCAAACTACTCAGGTGGTCCATTTCCCTACAGGGGATGGACTTTACAGTGGAGCACCGCCCAGGGACTGACCATGGCAACGCAGATGGTCTCTCCAGGTACTTCCACTTAGAACATGAAGACACAACTGGTCAAGGTTAGTCTAATGTCCCTGCGTTTGGGGGGGGGTTATGTAGGAGAGTAGGGTCTGCTATCCTATGGTCACCCCAAATTTTTGCTTTTTGCTTCACTGGTTTCTGACTTAATGTGGCTGTGGGCCTGCTAATCAGACCCACAGCCTGCTGTTCTCTCTCTAAATTACTGCCAATGCACTCTAGGTGCATTACGAATTGGAACTGGTTCACCTTATGAGCCCCTGTAATAGTGCACCCTAGGTGCCCAGGGCGTAGGTGTATCCAAGGCCTACCAGGGGCTGCAGCACGTATTGTGCCACCCCTGGCCTGGCCTCCATATTTGACACAACTGGCTGATCACTCAGCTGGGGTAAGTCGGTGTAACCACCTCTTACTGAGGTACAGTATGTCTGTGCCTAACCCTAAACTGGACACATATGTTCCTATCAGCCACTCCTATGGAAGGCCTCATCAATCCTGGAGGCAGAGTGCTTGGAAATATGTGAGATGGTGCTCTAGCATGAGCTGAGCCTGTCTGCAGCTGTCGGGAACCACTCCCTAAGCTGTTCCGGGATATTGCCATACCATATACTCTTAAGTGCATTATAACCCTCGCGGTTATTTGCTATCTTTGGTTTGGCTTTATCAAAACATGTCGAGTAAGGTGTCATACGAATTGGAATACTATCCCCTCGCCAATTCTGGCGACGGGGATAGCATTCCACCCTTCTAGAGGGACACGACATGTGTGTAGCCTTAACCCCGGTTAAAGTTAAACAGAGCCTCAGCTTCACAAAATGGACGCTGCCACCACAGACACAAGTCTGGCCTCCTGGTGCTGACCGAAACTCGGCAGATGGTGGCCTGGACAAAGGGTTTCCTGCCTTGGGAGGTGCGAGCAGCACCCCAGACAGGATTTTGTGTATTGGGTAGGACAGGGCTGAATAGAATCAGACATGCCCGGGGCACACAAGGTGTCCCCGTGCATAGGCCAGTCCAAACCGGTTCTGGGGCCTTCCAGCCCCAGTCCTGGCGCGGAGCTGGACAAAGGAAAGGGGGTGTAACCGCCCCCCTTCCTGGTTCCTCCCAGAGGAGGGACCTAGTAGGTGATCCACCCCCTAGATTGGGAATAAGAGGGGGAGCAGTGCCGTAGCACGGCAGATCATCCTGAAATCAACTTTAAACAAGAAGAAGACTGGACTTCGACATTCTGCTGCACAGAAGACTGAAGAGAATCTCCCTTGTGGCCTAGGAGTGGCCACCCTGTGAACACAGGTACCAACCAGCAACTCGACGTCTGCTTTGCCGCCGCCTCCCGCCGGAGACCGAGCCCAGAGCCCGACAAGAACCAGACTCCCAGACCTCTCAGAGCCCGATCCACAGTCCCTGCGAAGAAGGGACCCGTGGAGGCACCGAGTGACGTGGGACCGGACTTCTTGAAAGACACTTGAAAAGCTGACTGCGCAGCTTCTGAGGCATCCTCGACGTTGTGCTTTGGGGATTGAGAACCCCCACCACCGAGCAGCCCTTGCACCGAAGATCAGCCCTCCAGCATCTCCACGATCTGCGTGGGGCCCTTTTGCATTGTGCCACTCGACGCGCCATCCCGGCCACTAGCCACGTGGTCAGCGGCCATCTTGGCGACGAACCCGAAGATTTAAACAGCAGGTCTGGTTGCTCCAGACCTACCCAAGCTTCTGTGAAAAGGAGCACCCGCTCTGACCTTGCTGGTCCGAGTGAACAGCATCTTTCAACTTCTGCGTGGCTTGCATTTGCCAAGGCCTGTTTGCTCCGATCAGGTCGCCGACACCGCCAACAGCGAGAAGCCTACGTGGGACAGCTCGTGACCGACTCCTGGACGTCCTCGACCCCGGGTATCCACGTGGCTGCAGAAAGAAGCTACCCGACAACGCCTGTTTGCACCCGACATTGCCTGGTTCCAATCTGGTTCCACGGTAGTCACTGGCTAGTGACTTTGAACACTGTCCCCTCTGCTTTCAGGTCTTCACATCTTCAGATCCACCCTTGGATCCACCGGAACTCTTCTCATCGAGCCGCCTGCAGCATCTTCAGCTCCAAGCACCATCGACCAGCGTGACGAAACCCGACACAACTTCGACCCTGTGCACCCGCTTCCTGTGGGTGAGGTAACTCAGCTCCGCCGGTGCTCCTGCACTGGTACACATCCCAAGGGCCTGTGTTTTAAGTTTCAGCTCCGTAGGTCACTCGGAAGGTTCCTAACTTTCTAACTTTGTGCTTTTTACGCACCATAGACTTTGTATTGCGAAGTGCGTGCACTTTGAACACTGCACCCGAGTCCCGTGGGCCTTTCCCGACTTAGTTAACTCCAGTCTCGAATAGCTCCAGCGATTCCCAAGGCCCTAGGCCTCTTCACTTTCCTCTTGGTATCTCTTATACCACTTTCTTAGTATATGGTTTAGGTGGCCCCTAGGGCTCATCCATATTGTGCAACTTTTGTGTATTTTAAACTGTCTTGTGATTTAACGCTTGTGCTTCTGTGCTCATAAAGAGTCCAGGGGATTTTATAGTTAATAAATCAATATATATTTTCAATATATATCTGTGTGGTGTCCCTTTCATTTGGTATTCAAGGGGGTTGTGTATGGTATAACAGCTGGCTTCACATGCCTTTCAGAGTTTAGCCTAAGACTGCTTTGTCCACGTTACCACTAGGATAACTGGTCTACAAGGTTGAATTACAACCATCATCATAAGGGTTGCTTGGCATGGTACAAAGTGATCACTAGAATTAGTGAGCATTATATACCAGGCCAACTTCTCACAACGGTCAGCTGGTAGAAACGGTCAGCTGGTAGAGTATAGTGGTGGTGGTTATGGGGTCAGGGCGGAGAGAGGTAAATGGCTCTTGGCTTCTTGGTTTCAGGCGACAACTTAAGACCTGGTTGTTTAATCAGTAAATGTAGACCTTGGGACTAGATTGCATACCTTCTCTCTTTCAGGGGGTGCTTTTCAGCGCTGGGACACTCCTTGGAATAGCCGTGCGCTTTATAAATCCCCCATAACATTAACATTAACATTAAATTACACACAGGGAGCACTTCCTAAGGTCTATCTTTGGCCGGCATCCTTTTCCCTTGAGCAGTGGTAAATGAGGATGACACAGGCGTCCTGTTCCTTCTTAGGGGTAGTTGTTATGTTGAGCATGGTTCTGAAGTTATGTTATGTTATGTTATGTTATATAATTTGTAGAGCGCTCAGCTGCCACAGCAAAGTGGCGTCCCGGCGCTATTGGACAAAATAACACAACCAGATGGAAATACCAGATAAAGTTGAACCCAAACCTTCGTTCTTCATCCCAGTGGTCAGTCATGGCTTGGCCAGCTGGCAAGAGCTGAGGCGGACTGCTGGAGTGTTGATGTGCTATCCGTATAACTACACAAATTCTAGGTCCCTTCACCAACCACGGCATCTGAAGTCAATTAGGCCTCACTGTGGGACTCTGCACAAGTTCTAGATCCCTTCACCAGCCACGGCATTTGAAGCCAATGAGGCCTCACTGTTGGACTCTGCACAAGTTCTAGATCCCTTCACCAGCCACGGCATCTGAAGTCAATGAGGCCTCACTGAGGGACTCTGCACAAGTTCAAGATCCCTTCACCAGCCACGGCATCTGAAGTCAATTAGGCCTCACTGAGGTACTCTACACAAGTTCTAGGTCCCTTCACCAGCCACGGCATCTGAAGTCAATGAGGCCTCACTGAGGGACTCTGCACAAGTTCTAGATCCCTTCACCAACCACGGCATCTGAAGTCAATTAGGCCTCACTGAGGTACTCTACACAAGTTCTAGATCCCTTCACCAACCACGGCATCTGAAGTCAATGAGGCCTCACTGTGGGACTCTGCACAAGTTCTAGATCCCTTCACCAACCACGGCATTTGAAGTCAATGAGGCCTCACTGAGGGACTCTGCACAAGTTCAAGATCCCTTCACCAGCCCGGGCATCTGAAGTCAATGAGGCGTCACTGAGGGACTCAGCACAAGTTCAAGATCCCTTCACCAGCCCTGGCATCTGAAGTCAATGAGGCGTCACTGTGGGACTCTGCACAAGTTCTAGATCCCTTCAACAACCACGGCATTGGAAGTCAATGAGGCCTCACTGTTGGACTCTGCACAAGTTCAAGATCCCTTCACCAGCCACGGCATTTGAAGTCAATGAGCCTCAGTATTGGACTCTGCACAAGTTCATGATCCCTTCACCAACCACGGCATCTGAAGTCAATGAGGCCTCACTGAGGGACTCTGCACAAGTTCTAGATCCCTTCACCAGCCACGGCATCTGAAGTCAATGAGGCCTCACTGTGGGACTCTGCACAAGTTCTAGATCCCTTCACCAACCACGGCATCTGAAGTCAATGAGCCTCAGTATTGGACTCTGCACAAGTTCAAGATCCCTTCACCAACCACGGCATCTGAAGTCAATGAGGCCTCACTGAGGGACTCTGCACAAGTTCTAGATCCCTTCACCAGCCACGGCATTTGAAGCCAATGAGGCCTCACTGTTGGACTCTGCACAACTTCTAGATCCCTTCACCAACCACGGCACTTGAAGTCAATGAGGCCTCACTGTGGGACTCTGCACAAGTTCTAGATCCCTTCAACAACCAGGGCATTTGAAGTCAATGATGCCTCACTGTGGGACTCTGCACAAGTTCTAGATCCCTTCAACAGCCACGGCATCTGAAGTCAATGAGGCCTCACTGTGGGACTCTGCACAAGTTCTAGATCCCTTCACCAACCACGGCATTTGAAGTCAATGAGGCCTCACTGTGGGACTCTGCACAAGTTCTAGATCCCTTCACCAGCCACGGCATCTGAAGTCAATTAGGCCTCACTGAGGTACTCTACACAAGTTCTAGATCCCTTCACCAGCCCTGGCATCTGAAGTCAATGAGGCGTCACTGTGGGACTCTGCACAAGTTCTAGATCCTTTCACCAGCCACGGCATCTGAAATCAATGAGGACTCACTGTGGGACTCTGCACAAGTTCTAGATCCCTTCACCAACCACTGCATCTGAAGTCAATGAGGCCTCACTGTTGGACTCTGCACAAGTTCAAGATCCCTTCACCAACCACGGACACTGAAGTCAATGAGCCTCAGTATTGGACTCTGCACAAGTTCAAGATCCCTTCACCAACCACGGCATCTGAAGTCAATGAGGCCTCGCTGAGGGACTCTGCACAAGTTCTAGATCCCTTCACCAGCCACGGCATCTGAAGTCAATGAGGCCTCACTGTGGGACTCTGCACAAGTTCTAGATCCCTTCACCAGCCACGGCATCTGAAGTCAATTAGGCCTCACTGAGGTACTCTACACAAGTTCTAGGTCCCTTCACCAGCCACGGCATCTGAAGTCAATGAGGCCTCACTGAGGGACTCTGCACAAGTTCTAGATCCCTTCACCAGCCACGGCATCTGAAGTCAATTAGGCCTCACTGAGGTACTCTACACAAGTTCTAGATCCCTTCACCAGCCACGGCAACTGAAGTCAATGAGGCCTCACTGTGGGACTCTGCACAAGTTCTAGATCCCTTCACCAGCCACGGCATCGGAAGTCAATGAGGTCTCACTGAGGGACTTTGCACAAGTTCTAGATCCCTTCATCAGCCACGGCATCTGAAGTCAATGAAGCCTCACTGAGGGACTCTGCACAAGTTCTAGGTCCCTTCACCAACCACGGCATTTGAAGTCAATGAGGCCTCACTGTGGGACTCTGCACAAGTTCTAGATCCCTTCACCAACCACGGCATTTGAAGTCAATGAGGCCTCACTGTGGGACTCTGCACAAGTTCAAGATCCCTTCACCAGCCACGGCATTTGAAGTCAATGAGCCTCACTGTGGGACTCTGCACAAGTTATATATCCCTTCACCAACCATGGCATCTGAAGTCAATGAGGCCTCTCTGTGAAACTCTGCACTAGTTCTAGATCCCTTCACCAACCACAGCATTTGAAGTCAATGAGGCCTCACTGTTGGACTCTGCACAAGTTCTAGATCCCTTCACCAACCACGGCATTTGAAGTCAATGAGGCCTCACTGTGGGACTCTGCACAAGTTCTAGATCCCTTCACCAACCACGCCATCTGAAGTCAATGAGGCATCACTGAGGGACTCTGCACAAGTTCTAGATCCCTTGACTAGCCACGGCATTTGAAGTCAATGAGGCCTCACTGTGGGACTCTGCACAAGTTCTAGATCCCTTCACCAGCCACGGCATCTGAAGTCAATGAGGTCTCACTGTGGGACTCTGCACAAGTTCTAGATCCCTTCACCAACCACGGCATCTGAAGTCAATGAGCCTCAGTATTGGACTCTGCACAAGTTCAAGATCCCTTCACCAACCACGGCATCTGAAGTCAATGAGGCCTCGCTGAGGGACTCTGCACAAGTCCTAGATCCCTTCACCAGCCACGGCATCTGAAGTCAATGAAGCCTCACTGTGGGACTCTGCACAAGTTCTAGATCCCTTCACCAGCCATGGCATCTAAAGTCAGTGAGGCCTCACTGTGGGACTCTGCACAAGTTCTAGATCCTTTCACCAGCCACGGCATCTGAAGTCAATGAGGACTCACTGTGGGACTCTGCACAAGTTCTAGATCCCTTCACCAACCACGGCATCTGAAGTCAATGAGGCCTCACTGTTGGACTCTGCACAAGTTCAAGATCCCTTCACCAGCCACGGCATTTGAAGTCAATGAGCCTCAGTATTGGACTCTGCACAAGTTCAAGATCCCTTCACCAACCATGTCATCTGAAGTCAATGAGGCCTCACTGAGGGACTCTGCACAAGTTCTAGATCCCTTCACCAGCCACGGCATCTGAAGTCAATGAGGCCTCACTGTGGGACTCTGCACAAGTTCTAGATCCCTTCACCAACCACGGCATCTGAAGTCAATGAGCCTCAGTATTGGACTCTGCACAAGTTCAAGATCCCTTCACCAACCACGGCATCTGAAGTCAATGAGGCCTCGCTGAGGGACTCTGCACAAGTCCTAGATCCCTTCACCAGCCACGGCATCTGAAGTCAATGAGGCCTCACTGTGGGACTCTGCACAAGTTCTAGATCCCTTCACCAGCCACGGCATCTGAAGTCAATTAGGCCTCACTGAGGTACTCTACACAAGTTCTAGGTCCCTTCACCAGCCACGGCATCTGAAGTCAATGAGGCCTCACTGAGGGACTCTGCACAAGTTCTAGATCCCTTCACCAGCCACGGCATCTGAATTCAATTAGGCCTCACTGAGGTACTCTACACAAGTTCTAGATCCCTTCACCAGCCACGGCATCTGAAGTCAATGAGGCCTCACTGTGGGACTCTGCACAAGTTCGAGATCCCTTCACCAACCACGGCATCTGAAGTCAATGAGGCCTCACTGAGGGACTCTGCACAAGTTCTAGATCCCTTCACCAGCCACGGCATTTGAAGCCAATGAGGCCTCACTGTTGGACTCTGCACAAGTTCTAGATCCCTTCACCAACCACGGCATTTGAAGTCAATGAGGCCTCACTGAGGGACTCTGCACAAGTTCAAGATCCCTTCCTCAACCACGGCATCTGAAGTCAATGAGGTCTCACTGTGGGACTCTGCACAAGTTCAAGATCCCTTCACCAGCCCTGGCATCTGAAGTCAATGAGGCGTCACTGAGGGACTCTGCACAAGTTCAAGATCCCTTCACCAGCCCTGGCATCTGAAGTCAATGAGGCGTCACTGTGGGACTCTGCACAAGTTCTAGATCCCTTCAACAACCACGGCATTTGAAGTCAATGAGGCCTCACTGTTGGACTCTGCACAAGTTCAAGATCCCTTCACCAGCCACGGCATTTGAAGCCAATAAGGCCTCACTGTTGGACTCTGCACAAGTTCTAGATCCCTTCACCAACCACGGCATTTGAAGTCAATGAGGCCTCACTGAGGGACTCTGCACAAGTTCTAGATCCCTTCACCAGCCACGGCATCTGAAGTCACTGAGGCCTCACTGTGGGACTCTGCACAAGTTCTAGGTCCCTTCACCAACCACGGCATTTGAAGTCAATGAGGCCTCACTGTTGGACTCTGCACAAGTTCAAGATCCCTTCACCAGCCACGGCATTTGAATTCAATGAGCCTCAGTATTGGACTCTGCACAAGTTCATGATCCCTTCACCAACCACGGCATCTGAAGTCAATGAGGCCTCACTGAGGGACTCTGCACAAGTTCTAGATCCCTTCACCAGCCACGGCATCTGAAGTCAATGAGGCCTCACTGTGGGACTCTGCACAAGATCTAGATCCCTTCACCAACCACGGCATCTGAAGTCAATGAGCCTCAGTATTGGACTCTGCACAAGTTCAAGATCCCTTCACCAACCAAGGCATCTGAAGTCAATGAGGCCTCACTGAGGGACTCTGCACAAGTTCTAGATCCCTTCACCAGCCACGGCATTTGAAGCCAATGAGGCCTCACTGTTGGACTCTGCACAACTTCTAGATCCCTTCACCAACCACGGCACTTGAAGCCAATGGGGCCTCACTGTGGGACTCTGCACAAGTTCTAGATCCCTTCAACAACCACGGCATTTGAAGTCAATGATGCCTCACTGTGGGACTCTGCACAAGTTCTAGATCCCTTCAACAGCCACAGCATCTGAAGTCAATGAGGCCTCACTGTGGGACTCTGCACAAGTTCTAGATCCCTTCACCAACCACGGCATTTGAAGTCAATGAGGCCTCACTGTGGGACTCTGCACAAGTTCTAGATCCCTTCACCAGCCACGGCATCTGAAGTCAATTAGGCCTCACTGAGGTATTCTACATAAGTTCTAGATCCCTTCACCAGCCACGGCATCTGAAGTCAATGAGGACTCACTGTGGGACTCTGCACAATTTCAAGATCCCTTCACCAACCACGTCATCTGAAGTCAATGAGGTCTCACTGAGGGACTCTGCACAAGTTCTAGATCCCTTCACCAGCCACGGCATCTGAAGTCAATGAGGCCTCACTGTGGGACTCTGCACAAGTTCTAGATCCCTTCACCAACCACGGCATCTGAAGTCAATGAGCCTCAGTATTGGACTCTGCACAAGTTCAAGATCCCTTCACCAACCACGGCATCTGAAGTCAATGAGGCCTTGCTGAGGGACTCTGCACAAGTTCTAGATCCCTTCACCAGCCACGGCATCTGAAGTTAATGAGGCCTCACTGTGGGACTCTGCACAAGTTCTAGATCCCTTCACCAGCCACGGCATCTGAAGTCAATTAGGCCTCACTGAGGTACTCTACACAAGTTCTAGGTCCCTTCACCAGCCACGGCATCTGAAGTCAATGAGGCCTCACTGAGGGACTCTGCACAAGTTCTAGATCCCTTCACCAGCCACGGCATCTGAAGTCAATTAGGCCTCACTGAGGTACTCTACACAAGTTCTAGATCCCTTCACCAGCCACGGCATCTGAAGTCAATTAGGCCTCACTGAGGTACTCTACACAACTTCTAGATCCCTTCACCAGCCACGGCATCGGAAGTCAATGAGGCCTCACTGAGGGACTTTGCACAAGTTCTAGATCCCTTCACCAGCCACGGCATCTGAAGTCAATGAAGCCTCACTGAGGGACTCTGCACAAGTTCTAGGTCCCTTCACCAACCACGGCATTTGAAGTCAATGAGGCCTCACTGTGGGACTCTGCACAAGTTCAAGATCCCTTCAAAAGCCACGGGATTTGAAGTCAATGAGCCTCACTGTGGGACTCTGCACAAGTTATTTATCCCTTCACCAACCACGGCATCTGAAGTCAATGAGGCCTCTCTGTGAAACTCTGCACTAGTTCTAGATCCCTTCACCAACCACAGCATTTGAAGTCAATGAGGCCTCACTATTGGACTCTGCACAAGTTCTAGATCCCTTCACCAACCACGGCATTTGAAGTCAATGAGGCCTCACTGTGGGACTCTGCACAAGTTCTAGATCCCTTCACCAACCACGCCATCTGAAGTCAATGAGGCCTCACTGAGGGACTCTGCACAAGTTCTAGATCCCTTGACTAGCCACGGCATTTGAAGTCAATGAGGCCTCACTGTGGGACTCTGCACAAGTTCTAGATCCCTACACCAGCCACGGCATCTGAAGTCAATGAAGCCTCACTGTGGGACTCTGCACAAGTTCTAAATCCCTTCACCAACCACGGCATCTGAAGTCAATGAGGCCTCACTGAGGGACTCTGCACAAGTTCTAGATCCCTTCACCAGCCACGGCATTTGAAGCCAATGAGGCCTCACTGTTGGACTCTGCACAAGTTCTAGATCCCTTCACCAACCACGGCATTTGAAGTCAATGAGGCCTCACTGAGGGACTCTGCACAAGTCCTAGATCCCTTCACCAGCCACGGCATTTGAAGCCAATGAGGCCTCACTGTTGGACTCTGCACAACTTCTAGATCCCTTCACCAACCACGGCACTTGAAGTCAATGAGGCCTCACTGTGGGACTCTGCACAAGTTCTAGATCCCTTCAACAACCAGGGCATTTGAAGTCAATGATGCCTCACTGTGGGACTCTGCACAAGTTCTAGATCCCTTCAACAGCCACGGCATCTGAAGTCAATGAGGCCTCACTGTGGGACTCTGCACAAGTTCTAGATCCCTTCACCAACCACGGCATTTGAAGTCAATGAGGCCTCACTGTGGGACTCTGCACAAGTTCTAGATCCCTTCACCAGCCACGGCATCTGAAGTCAATGAGGCCTCACTGTGGGACTCTGCACAAGTTCTAGATCCCTTCACCAACCACGGCATCTGAAGTCAATGAGCCTCAGTATTGGACTCTGCACAAGTTCAAGATCCCTTCACCAACCACGGCATCTGAAGTCAATGAGGCCTCACTGAGGGACTCTGCACAAGTTCTAGATCCCTTCACCAGCCACGGCAACGGAAGTCAATGAGGCCTCAATGTGGGACTCTGCACAAGTTCTAGATCCCTTCACCAGCCACGGCAACGGAAGTCAATGAGGCCTCACTGAGGGACTTTGCACAAGTTCTAGATCCCTTCATCAGCCACGGCATCTGAAGTCAATGAAGCCTCACTGAGGGACTCTGCACAAGTTCTAGGTCCCTTCACCAACCACGGCATTTGAAGTCAATGAGGCCTCACTGTGGGACTCTGCACAAGTTCTAGATCCCTTCACCAACCACGGCATTTGAAGTCAATGAGGCCTCACTGTGGGACTCTGCACAAGTTCAAGATCCCTTCACCAGCCACGGCATTTGAAGTCAATGAGCCTCACTGTGGGACTCTGCACAAGTTATATATCCCTTCACCAACCACGGCATCTGAAGTCAATGAGGCCTCTCTGTGAAACTCTGCACTAGTTCTAGATCCCTTCACCAACCACAGCATTTGAAGTCAATGAGGCCTCACTGTTGGACTCTGCACAAGTTCTAGATCCCTTCACCAACCACGGCATTTGAAGTCAATGAGGCCTCACTGTGGGACTCTGCACAAGTTCTAGATCCCTTCACAAACCACGCCATCTGAAGTCAATGAGGCCTCACTGAGGGACTCTGCACAAGTTCTAGATCCCTTGACTAGCCACGGCATTTGAAGTCAATGAGGCCTCACTGTGGGACTCTGCACAAGTTCTAGATCCCTACACCAGCCACAGCATTTGAAGTCAATGAGGCCTCACTGTGGGACTCTGCACAAGTTCTAGATCCTTTCACCAGCCACGGCATCTGAAGTCAATGAGGACTCACTGTGGGACTCTGCACAAGTTCTAGATCCCTTCACCAACCACGGCATCTGAAGTCAATGAGGCCTCACTGTTGGACTCTGCACAAGTTCCAGATCCCTTCACCAGCCACGGCATTTGAAGTCAATGAGCCTCAGTATTGGACTCTGCACAAGTTCAAGATCCCTTCACCAACCATGTCATCTGAAGTCAATGAGGCCTCACTGAGGGACTCTGCACAAGTTCTAGATCCCTTCACCAGCCACGGCATCTGAATTCAATGAGGCCTCACTGTGGGACTCTGCACAAGTTCTAGATCCCTTCACCAACCACGGCATCTGAAGTCAATGAGCCTCAGTATTGGACTCTGCAAAAGTTCAAGATCCCTTCACCAACCACGGCATCTGAAGTCAATGAGGCCTCGCTGAGGGACTCTGCACAAGTCCTAGATCCCTTCACCAGCCACGGCATCTGAAGTCAATGAGGCCTCACTGTGGGACTCTGCACAAGTTCTAGATCCCTTCACCAGCCACGGCATCTGAAGTCAATTAGGCCTCACTGAGGTACTCTACACAAGTTCTAGGTCCCTTCACCAGCCACGGCATCTGAAGTCAATGAGGCCTCACTGAGGGACTCTGCACAAGTTCTAGATCCCTTCACCAGCCACGGCATCTGAATTCAATTAGGCCTCACTGAGGTACTCTACACAAGTTCTAGATCCCTTCACCAGCCACGGCATCTGAAGTCAATGAGGCCTCACTGTGGGACTCTGCACAAGTTCGAGATCCCTTCACCAACCACGGCATCTGAAGTCAATGAGGCCTCACTGAGGGACTCTGCACAAGTTCTAGATCCCTTCACCAGCCACGGCATTTGAAGCCAATGAGGCCTCACTGTTGGACTCTGCACAAGTTCTAGATCCCTTCACCAACCACGGCATTTGAAGTCAATGAGGCCTCACTGAGGGACTCTGCACAAGTTCAAGATCCCTTCCTCAACCACGGCATCTGAAGTCAATGAGGTCTCACTGTGGGACTCTGCACAAGTTCAAGATCCCTTCACCAGCCCTGGCATCTGAAGTCAATGAGGCGTCACTGAGGGACTCTGCACAAGTTCAAGATCCCTTCACCAGCCCTGGCATCTGAAGTCAATGAGGCGTCACTGTGGGACTCTGCACAAGTTCTAGATCCCTTCAACAACCACGGCATTTGAAGTCAATGAGGCCTCACTGTTGGACTCTGCACAAGTTCAAGATCCCTTCACCAGCCACGGCATTTGAATTCAATGAGCCTCAGTATTGGACTCTGCACAAGTTCATGATCCCTTCACCAACCACAGCATCTGAAGTCAATGAGGCCTCACTGAGGGACTCTGCACAAGTTCTAGATCCCTTCACCAGCCACGGCATCTGAAGTCAATGAGGCCTCACTGTGGGACTCTGCACAAGATCTAGATCCCTTCACCAACCACGGCATCTGAAGTCAATGAGCCTCAGTATTGGACTCTGCACAAGTTCAAGATCCCTTCACCAACCAAGGCATCTGAAGTCAATGAGGCCTCACTGAGGGACTCTGCACAAGTTCTAGATCCCTTCACCAGCCACGGCATTTGAAGCCAATGAGGCCTCACTGTTGGACTCTGCACAACTTCTAGATCCCTTCACCAACCACGGCACTTGAAGCCAATGGGGCCTCACTGTGGGACTCTGCACAAGTTCTAGATCCATTCAACAACCACGGCATTTGAAGTCAATGATGCCTCACTGTGGGACTCTGCACAAGTTCTAGATCCCTTCAACAGCCACAGCATCTGAAGTCAATGAGGCCTCACTGTGGGACTCTGCACAAGTTCTAGATCCCTTCACCAACCACGGCATTTGAAGTCAATGAGGCCTCACTGTGGGACTCTGCACAAGTTCTAGATCCCTTCACCAGCCACGGCATCTGAAGTCAATTAGGCCTCACTGAGGTATTCTACATAAGTTCTAGATCCCTTCACCAGCCACGGCATCTGAAGTCAATGAGGCCTCACGGAGGGACTCTGCACAAGTTCTAGATCCCTTCACCAGCCACGGCATCTGAAGTCAATTAGGCCTCACTGAGGTACTCTACACAAGTTCTAGATCCCTTCACCAGCCCTGGCATCTGAAGTCAATGAGGCCTCACTGTGGGACTCCGCACAAACTCTAGATCCCTTCACCAGCCACAGCATCTGAAGTCAATGAGGCCTCACTGTTGGACTCTGCACAAGTTCAAGATCCCTTCACCAACCACGTCATCTGAAGTCAATGAGGTCTCACTGAGGGACTCTGCACAAGTTCTAGATCCCTTCACCAGCCACGGCATCTGAAGTCAATGAGGCCTCACTGTGGGACTCTGCACAAGTTCTAGATCCCTTCACCAACCACGGCATCTGAAGTCAATGAGCCTCAGTATTGGACTCTGCACAAGTTCAAGATCCCTTCACCAACCACGGCATCTGAAGTCAATGAGGCCTCGCTGAGGGACTCTGCACAAGTTCTAGATCCCTTCACCAGCCACGGCATCTGAAGTTAATGAGGCCTCACTGTGGGACTCTGCACAAGTTCTAGATCCCTTCACCAGCCACGGCATCTGAAGTCAATTAGGCCTCACTGAGGTACTCTACACAAGTTCTAGGTCCCTTCACCAGCCACGGCATCTGAAGTCAATGAGGCCTCACTGAGGGACTCTGCACAAGTTCTAGATCCCTTCACCAGCCACGGCATCTGAAGTCAATTAGGCCTCACTGAGGTACTCTACACAAGTTCTAGATCCCTTCACCAGCCACGGCATCTGAAGTCAATTAGGCCTCACTGAGGTACTCTACACAAGTTCTAGATCCCTTCACCAGCCACGGCATCGGAAGTCAATGAGGCCTCACTGAGGGACTTTGCACAAGTTCTAGATCCCTTCACCAGCCACGGCATCTGAAGTCAATGAAGCCTCACTGAGGGACTCTGCACAAGTTCTAGGTCCCTTCACCAACCACGGCATTTGAAGTCAATGAGGCCTCACTGTGGGACTCTGCACAAGTTCAAGATCCCTTCACCAGCCACGGCATTTGAAGTCAATGAGCCTCACTGTGGGACTCTGCACAAGTTATATATCCCTTCACCAACCACGGCATCTGAAGTCAATGAGGCCTCTCTGTGAAACTCTGCACTAGTTCTAGATCCCTTCACCAACCACAGCATTTGAAGTCAATGAGGCCTCACTATTGGACTCTGCACAAGTTCTAGATCCCTTCACCAACCACGGCATTTGAAGTCAATGAGGCCTCACTGTGGGACTCTGCACAAGTTCTAGATCCCTTCACCAACCACGCCATCTGAAGTCAATGAGGCCTCACTGAGGGACTCTGCACAAGTTCTAGATCCCTTGACTAGCCACGGCATTTGAAGTCAATGAGGCCTCACTGTGGGACTCTGCACAAGTTCTAGATCCCTACACCAGCCACGGCATCTGAAGTCAATGAAGCCTCACTGTGGGACTCTGCACAAGTTCTAAATCCCTTCACCAACCACGGCATCTGAAGTCAATGAGGCCTCACTGATGGACTCTGCACAAGTTCTAGATCCCTTCACCAGCCACGGCATTTGAAGCCAATGAGGCCTCACTGTTGGACTCTGCACAAGTTCTAGATCCCTTCACCAACCACGGCATTTGAAGTCAATGAGGCCTCACTGAGGGACTCTGCACAAGTTCAAGATCCCTTCCTCAACCACGGCATCTGAAGTCAATGAGGCCTCACTGAGGTACTCTACACAAGTTCTAGATCCCTTCACCAGCCCTGGCATCTGAGGTCAATGAGGCGTCTCTGTGGGACTCTGCACAAACTCTAGATCCCTTCACCAGCCACGGCATCTAAAGTCAGTGAGGCCTCACTGTGGGACTCTGCACAAGTTCTAGATCCTTTCACCAGCCACGGCATCTGAAGTCAATGAGGACTCACTGTGGGACTCTGCACAAGTTCTAGATCCCTTCACCAACCACGGCATCTGAAGTCAATGAGGCCTCACTGTTGGACTCTGCACAAGTTCAAGATCCCTTCACCAGCCACGGCATTTGAAGTCAATGAGCCTCAGTATTGGACTCTGCACAAGTTCAAGATCCCTTCACCAACCATGTCATCTGATGTCAATGAGGCCTCACTGAGGGACTCTGCACAAGTTCTAGATCCCTTCACCAGCCACGGCATCTGAAGTCAATGAGGCCTCACTGTGGGACTCTGCACAAGTTCTAGATCTCTTCACCAACCACGGCATCTGAAGTCAATGAGCCTCAGTATTGGACTCTGCACAAGTTCAAGATCCCTTCACCAACCACGGCATCTGAAGTCAATGAGGCCTCGCTGAGGGACTCAGCACAAGTTCTAGATCCCTTCACCAGCCACGGCATTTGAAGTCAATGAGGCCTCACTGAGGGACTCTGCACAAGTTCTAGATCCCTTCACCAGCCACGGCATCTGAAGTCAATGAGGTCTCACTGTGGGACTCTGCACAAGTTCCAGGTCCCTTCCCCAGCCACAGCATTTGAAGTCAATGAGGCCTCACTGTCGGACTCTGCACAAGTTCTAGATCCCTTCACCAACCACAGCATCTGAAGTCAATAAGGCCTCACTGAGGGACTCTGCACAAGTTCTAGATCCCTTCACCAGCCACGGCATTTGAAGTCAATGAGGTCTCACTGTGGGACTCTGCACAAGTCCTAGATCCCTTCACCAGCCACGGCATCTGAAGTCAATGAGGCCTCACTGTGGGACTCTGCACAAGTTCTAGATCCCTTCACCAGCCACGGCATCTGAAGTCAATTAGGCCTCACTGAGGTACTCTACACAAGTTCTAGATCCCTTCACCAGCCACGGCATCTGAAGTCAATGAGGCCTCACTGTGGGACTCTGCACAAGTTCGAGATCCCTTCACCAACCACGGCATCTGAAGTCAATGAGGCCTCACTGAGGGACTCTGCACAAGTTCTAGATCCCTTCACCAGCCACGGCATCTGAAGCCAATGAGGCCTCACTGTTGGACTCTGCACAAGTTCTAGATCCCTTCACCAACCACGGCATTTGAAGTCAATGAGGCCTCACTGAGGGACTCTGCACAAGTTCAAGATCCCTTCCTCAACCACGGCATCTGAAGTCAATGAGGCCTCACTGAGGTACTCTACACAAGTTCTAGATCCCTTCACCAGCCCTGGCATCTGAAGTCAATGAGGCGTCTCTGTGGGACTCTGCACAAACTCTAGATCCCTTCACCAGCCACGGCATCTAAAGTCAGTGAGGCCTCACTGTGGGACTCTGCACAAGTTCTAGATCCCTTCACCAACCACGGCATCTGAAGTCAATGAGGCCTTACTGTTGGACTCTGCACAAGTTCAAGATCCCTTCACCAGCCACGGCATTTGAAGTCAATGAGCCTCAGTATTGGACTCTGCACAAGTTCAAGATCCCTTCACCAACCATGTCATCTGAAGTCAATGAGGCCTCACTGAGGGACTCTGCACAAGTTCTAGATCCCTTCACCAGCCACAGCATCTGAAGTCAATGAGGCCTCACTGTGGGACTCTGCACAAGTTCTAGATCCCTTCACCAACCACGGCATCTGAAGTCAATGAGCCTCAGTATTGGACTCTGCACAAGTTCAAGATCCCTTCACCAACCACGGCATCTGAAGTCAATGAGGCCTCGCTGAGGGACTCTGCACAAGTCCTAGATCCCTTCACCAGCCACGGCATCTGAAGTCAATGAGGCCTCACTGTGGGACTCTGCACAAGTTCTAGATCCCTTCACCAGCCACGGCATCTGAAGTCAATTAGGCCTCACTGAGGTACTCTACACAAGTTCTAGGTCCCTTCACCAGCCACGGCATCTGAAGTCAATGAGGCCTCACTGAGGGACTCTGCACAAGTTCTAGATCCCTTCACCAGCCACGGCATCTGAAGTCAATTAGGCCTCAATGAGGTACTCTACACAAGTTCTAGATCCCTTCACCAGCCACGGCATCTGAAGTCAATGAGGCCTCACTGTGGGACTCTGCACAAGTTCGAGATCCCTTCACCAACCACGGCATCTGAAGTCAATGAGGCCTCACTGAGGGACTCTGCACAAGTTCTAGATCCCTTCACCAGCCACGGCATCTGAAGTCAATGAGGCCTCACTGTGGGACTCTGCACAAGTTCGAGATCCCTTCACCAACCACGGCATCTGAAGTCAATGAGGCCTCACTGAGGGACTCTGCACAAGTTCTAGATCCCTTCACCAGCCACGGCATTTGAAGCCAATGAGGCCTCACTGTTGGACTCTGCACAAGTTCTAGATCCCTTCACCAACCACGGCATTTGAAGTCAATGAGGCCTCACTGAGGGACTCTGCACAAGTTCAAGATCCCTTCCTCAACCACGGCATCTGAAGTCAATGAGGTCTCACTGTGGGACTCTGCACAAGTTCAAGATCCCTTCACCAGCCCTGGCATCTGAAGTCAATGAGGCGTCACTGTGGGACTCTGCACAAGTTCTAGATCCCTTCAACAACCACGGCATTTGAAGTCAATGAGGCCTCACTGTTGGACTCTGCACAAGTTCAAGATCCCTTCACCAGCCACGGCATTTGAAGTCAATGAGCCTCAGTATTGGACTCTGCACAAGTTCATGATCCCTTCACCAACCACGGCATCTGAAGTCAATGAGGCCTCACTGACGGACTCTGCACAAGTTCTAGATCCCTTCACCAGCCACGGCATCTGAAGTCAATGAGGCCTCACTGTGGGACTCTGCACAAGATCTAGATCCCTTCACCAAACACGGCATCTGAAGTCAATGAGCCTCAGTATTGGACTCTGCACAAGTTCAAGATCCCTTCACCAACCACGGCATCTGAAGTCAATGAGGCCTCACTGAGGGACTCTGCACAAGTTCTAGATCCCTTCACCAGCCACGGCATCTGAAGTCAATGAGGCCTCACTGTGGGACTCTGCACAAGTTCTAGATCCCTTCACCAACCACGGCATCTGAAGTCAATGAGCCTCAGTATTGGACTCTGCACAAGTTCAAGATCCCTTCACCAACCACGGCATCTGAAGTCAATGAGGCCTCGCTGAGGGACTCTGCACAAGTTCTAGATCCCTTCACCAGCCACGGCATCTGAAGTTAATGAGGCCTCACTGTGGGACTCTGCACAAGTTCTAGATCCCTTCACCAGCCACGGCATCTGAAGTCAATTAGGCCTCACTGAGGTACTCTACACAAGTTCTAGGTCCCTTCACCAGCCACGGCATCTGAAGTCAATGAGGCCTCACTGAGGGACTCTGCACAAGTTCTAGATCCCTTCACCAGCCACGGCATCTGAAGTCAATTAGGCCTCACTGAGGTACTCTACACAAGTTCTAGATCCCTTCACCAGCCACGGCATTTGAAGTCAATGAGGCCTCACTGTGGGACTCTGCACAAGTTCTAGATCCCTTCACCAACCACGCCATCTGAAGTCAATGAGGCCTCACTGAGGGACTCTGCACAAGTTCTAGATCCCTTGACTAGCCACGGCATTTGAAGTCAATGAGGCCTCACTGTGGGACTCTGCACAAGTTCTAGATCCCTACACCAGCCACGGCATCTGAAGTCAATGAAGCCTCACTGTGGGACTCTGCACAAGTTCTAAATCCCTTCACCAACCACGGCATCTGAAGTCAATGAGGCCTCACTGATGGACTCTGCACAAGTTCTAGATCCCTTCACCAGCCACGGCATTTGAAGCCAATGAGGCCTCACTGTTGGACTCTGCACAAGTTCTAGATCCCTTCACCAACCACGGCATTTGAAGTCAATGAGGCCTCACTGAGGGACTCTGCACAAGTTCAAGATCCCTTCCTCAACCACGGCATCTGAAGTCAATGAGGCCTCACTGAGGTACTCTACACAAGTTCTAGATCCCTTCACCAGCCCTGGCATCTGAGGTCAATGAGGCGTCTCTGTGGGACTCTGCACAAACTCTAGATCCCTTCACCAGCCACGGCATCTAAAGTCAGTGAGGCCTCACTGTGGGACTCTGCACAAGTTCTAGATCCTTTCACCAGCCACGGCATCTGAAGTCAATGAGGACTCACTGTGGGACTCTGCACAAGTTCTAGATCCCTTCACCAACCACGGCATCTGAAGTCAATGAGGCCTCACTGTTGGACTCTGCACAAGTTCAAGATCCCTTCACCAGCCACGGCATTTGAAGTCAATGAGCCTCAGTATTGGACTCTGCACAAGTTCAAGATCCCTTCACCAACCAGGTCATCTGATGTCAATGAGGCCTCACTGAGGGACTCTGCACAAGTTCTAGATCTCTTCACCAACCACGGCATCTGAAGTCAATGAGCCTCAGTATTGGACTCTGCACAAGTTCAAGATCCCTTCACCAACCACGGCATCTGAAGTCAATGAGGCCTCGCTGAGGGACTCTGCACAAGTCCTAGATCCCTTCACCAGCCACGGCATCTGAAGTCAATGAGGCCTCACTGTGGGACTCTGCACAAGTTCTAGATCCCTTCACCAGCCACGGCATCTGAAGTCAATTAGGCCTCACTGAGGTACTCTACACAAGTTCTAGGTCCCTTCACCAGCCACAGCATCTGAAGTCAATGAGGCCTCACTGAGGGACTCTGCACAAGTTCTAGATCCCTTCACCAGCCACGGCATCTGAAGTCAATTAGGCCTCACTGAGGTACTCTACACAAGTTCTAGATCCCTTCACCAGCCACGGCATCTGAAGTCAATGAGGCCTCACTGTGGGACTCTGCACAAGTTCGAGATCCCTTCACCAACCACGGCATCTGAAGTCAATGAGGCCTCACTGAGGGACTCTGCACAAGTTCTAGATCCCTTCACCAGCCACGGCATCTGAAGTCAATTAGGCCTCACTGAGGTACTCTACACAAGTTCTAGATCCCTTCACCAGCCACGGCATTTGAAGTCAATGAGGCCTCACTGTGGGACTCTGCACAAGTTCTAGATCCCTTCACCAACCACGCCATCTGAAGTCAATGAAGCCTCACTGTGGGACTCTGCACAAGTTCTAAATCCCTTCACCAACCACGGCATCTGAAGTCAATGAGGCCTCACTGATGGACTCTGCACAAGTTCTAGATCCCTTCACCAGCCACGGCATTTGAAGCCAATGAGGCCTCACTGTTGGACTCTGCTCAAGTTCTAGATCCCTTCACCAACCACGGCATTTGAAGTCAATGAGGCCTCACTGAGGTACTCTACACAAGTTCTAGATCCCTTCACCAGCCACGGCATCTGAAGTCAATGAGGCCTCACTGTGGGACTCTGCACAAGTTCGAGATCCCTTCACCAACCACGGCATCTGAAGTCAATGAGGCCTCACTGAGGGACTCTGCACAAGTTCTAGATCCCTTCACCAGCCACGGCATCTGAAGTCAATTAGGCCTCACTGAGGTACTCTACACAAGTTCTAGATCCCTTCACCAGCCACGGCATTTGAAGTCAATGAGGCCTCACTGTGGGACTCTGCACAAGTTCTAGATCCCTACACCAGCCACGGCATCTGAAGTCAATGAAGCCTCACTGTGGGACTCTGCACAAGTTCTAAATCCCTTCACCAACCACGGCATCTGAAGTCAATGAGGCCTCACTGATGGACTCTGCACAAGTTCTAGATCCCTTCACCAGCCACGGCATTTGAAGCCAATGAGGCCTCACTGTTGGACTCTGCTCAAGTTCTAGATCCCTTCACCAACCACGACATTTGAAGTCAATGAGGCCTCACTGAGGGACTCTGCACAAGTTCAAGATCCCTTCCTCAACCACTGCATCTGAAGTCAATGAGGCCTCACTGAGGTACTCTACACAAGTTCTAGATCCCTTCACCAGCCCTGGCATCTGAGGTCAATGAGGCGTCTCTGTGGGACTCTGCACAAACTCTAGATCCCTTCACCAGCCACGGCATCTAAAGTCAGTGAGGCCTCACTGTGGGACTCTGCACAAGTTCTAGATCCTTTCACCAGCCACGGCATCTGAAGTCAATGAGGACTCACTGTGGGACTCTGCACAAGTTCTAGATCCCTTCACCAACCACGGCATCTGAAGTCAATGAGGCCTCACTGTTGGACTCTGCACAAGTTCAAGATCCCTTCACCAGCCACGGCATTTGAAGTCAATGAGCCTCAGTATTGGACTCTGCACAAGTTCAAGATCCCTTCACCAACCATGTCATCTGATGTCAATGAGGCCTCACTGAGGGACTCTGCACAAGTTCTAGATCCCTTCACCAGCCACGGCATCTGAAGTCAATGAGGCCTCACTGTGGGACTCTGCACAAGTTCTAGATCTCTTCACCAACCACGGCATCTGAAGTCAATGAGCCTCAGTATTGGACTCTGCACAAGTTCAAGATCCCTTCACCAACCACGGCATCTGAAGTCAATGAGGCCTCGCTGAGGGACTCTGCACAAGTCCTAGATCCCTTCACCAGCCACGGCATCTGAAGTCAATGAGGCCTCACTGTGGGACTCTGCACAAGTTCTAGATCCCTTCACCAGCCACGGCATCTGAAGTCAATTAGGCCTCACTGAGGTACTCTACACAAGTTCTAGGTCCCTTCACCAGCCACAGCATCTGAAGTCAATGAGGCCTCACTGAGGGACTCTGCACAAGTTCTAGATCCCTTCACCAGCCACGGCATCTGAAGTCAATTAGGCCTCACTGAGGTACTCTACACAAGTTCTAGATCCCTTCACCAGCCACGGCATCTGAAGTCAATGAGGCCTCACTGTGGGACTCTGCACAAGTTCGAGATCCCTTCACCAACCACGGCATCTGAAGTCAATGAGGCCTCACTGAGGGACTCTGCACAAGTTCTAGATCCCTTCACCAGCCACAGCATCTGAAGCCAATGAGGCCTCACTGTTGGACTCTGCACAAGTTCTAGATCCCTTCACCAACCACGGCATTTGAAGTCAATGAGGCCTCACTGAGGGACTCTGCACAAGTTCAAGATCCCTTCCTCAACCACGGCATCTGAAGTCAATGAGGCCTCACTGAGGTACTCTACACAAGTTCTAGATCCCTTCACCAGCCCTGGCATCTGAAGTCAATGAGGCGTCTCTGTGGGACTCTGCACAAACTCTAGATCCCTTCACCAGCCACGGCATCTAAAGTCAGTGAGGCCTCACTGTGGGACTCTGCACAAGTTCTAGATCCTTTCACCAGCCACGGCATCTGAAGTCAATGAGGACTCACTGTGGGACTCTGCACAAGTTCTAGATCCCTTCACCAACCACGGCATCTGAAGTCAATGAGGCCTCACTGTTGGACTCTGCACAAGTTCAAGATCCCTTCACCAGCCACGGCATTTGAAGTCAATGAGCCTCAGTATTGGACTCTGCACAAGTTCAAGATCCCTTCACCAACCATGTCATCTGAAGTCAATGAGGCCTCACTGAGGGACTCTGCACAAGTTCTAGATCCCTTCACCAACCACGGCATCTGAAGTCAATGAGCCTCAGTATTGGACTCTGCACAAGTTCAAGATCCCTTCACCAACCACGGCATCTGAAGTCAATGAGGCCTCGCTGAGGGACTCTGCACAAGTCCTAGATCCCTTCACCAGCCACGGCATCTGAAGTCAATGAGGCCTCACTGTGGGACTCTGCACAAGTTCTAGATCCCTTCACCAGCCACGGCATCTGAAGTCAATTAGGCCTCACTGAGGTACTCTACACAAGTTCTAGGTCCCTTCACCAGCCACGGCATCTGAAGTCAATGAGGCCTCACTGAGGGACTCTGCACAAGTTCTAGATCCCTTCACCAGCCACGGCATCTGAAGTCAATTAGGCCTCACTGAGGTACTCTACACAAGTTCTAGATCCCTTCACCAGCCACGGCATCTGAAGTCAATGAGGCCTCACTGTGGGACTCTGCACAAGTTCGAGATCCCTTCACCAACCACGGCATCTGAAGTCAATGAGGCCTCACTGAGGGACTCTGCACAAGTTCTAGATCCCTTCACCAGCCACGGCATCTGAAGTCAATGAGGCCTCACTGTGGGACTCTGCACAAGTTCGAGATCCCTTCACCAACCACGGCATCTGAAGTCAATGAGGCCTCACTGAGGGACTCTGCACAAGTTCTAGATCCCTTCACCAGCCACGGCATTTGAAGCCAATGAGGCCTCACTGTTGGACTCTGCACAAGTTCTAGATCCCTTCACCAACCACGGCATTTGAAGTCAATGAGGCCTCACTGAGGGACTCTGCACAAGTTCAAGATCCCTTCCTCAACCACGGCATCTGAAGTCAATGAGGTCTCACTGTGGGACTCTGCACAAGTTCAAGATCCCTTCACCAGCCCTGGCATCTGAAGTCAATGAGGCGTCACTGTGGGACTCTGCACAAGTTCTAGATCCCTTCAACAACCACGGCATTTGAAGTCAATGAGGCCTCACTGTTGGACTCTGCACAAGTTCAAGATCCCTTCACCAGCCACGGCATTTGAAGTCAATGAGCCTCAGTATTGGACTCTGCACAAGTTCATGATCCCTTCACCAACCACGGCATCTGAAGTCAATGAGGCCTCACTGAGGGACTCTGCACAAGTTCTAGATCCCTTCACCAGCCACGGCATCTGAAGTCAATGAGGCCTCACTGTGGGACTCTGCACAAGATCTAGATCCCTTCACCAAACACGGCATCTGAAGTCAATGAGCCTCAGTATTGGACTCTGCACAAGTTCAAGATCCCTTCACCAACCACGGCATCTGAAGTCAATGAGGCCTCACTGAGGGACTCTGCACAAGTTCTAGATCCCTTCACCAGCCACGGCATCTGAAGTCAATGAGGCCTCACTGTGGGACTCTGCACAAGTTCTAGATCCCTTCACCAACCACGGCATCTGAAGTCAATGAGCCTCAGTATTGGACTCTGCACAAGTTCAAGATCCCTTCACCAACCATGTCATCTGAAGTCAATGAGGCCTCACTGAGGGACTCTGCACAAGTTCTAGATCCCTTCACCAGCCACGGCATCTGAAGTCAATTAGGCCTCACTGAGGTACTCTACACAAGTTCAAGATCCCTTCACCAACCACGGCATCTGAAGTCAATGAGGCCTCACTGAGGGACTCTGCACAAGTTCTAGATCCCTTCACCAACCACGGCATCTGAAGTCAATGAGCCTCAGTATTGGACTCTGCACAAGTTCAAGATCCCTTCACCAACCACGGCATCTGAAGTCAATGAGGCCTCGCTGAGGGACTCTGCACAAGTCCTAGATCCCTTCACCAGCCACGGCATCTGAAGTCAATGAGGCCTCACTGTGGGACTCTGCACAAGTTCTAGATCCCTTCACCAGCCACGGCATCTGAAGTCAATTAGGCCTCACTGAGGTACTCTACACAAGTTCTAGGTCCCTTCACCAGCCACGGCATCTGAAGTCAATGAGGCCTCACTGAGGGACTCTGCACAAGTTCTAGATCCCTTCACCAGCCACGGCATCTGAAGTCAATTAGGCCTCACTGAGGTACTCTACACAAGTTCTAGATCCCTTCACCAGCCACGGCATCTGAAGTCAATGAGGCCTCACTGTGGGACTCTGCACAAGTTCGAGATCCCTTCACCAACCACGGCATCTGAAGTCAATGAGGCCTCACTGAGGGACTCTGCACAAGTTCTAGATCCCTTCACCAGCCACGGCATCTGAAGTCAATGAGGCCTCACTGTGGGACTCTGCACAAGTTCGAGATCCCTTCACCAACCACGGCATCTGAAGTCAATGAGGCCTCACTGAGGGACTCTGCACAAGTTCTAGATCCCTTCACCAGCCACGGCATTTGAAGCCAATGAGGCCTCACTGTTGGACTCTGCACAAGTTCTAGATCCCTTCACCAACCACGGCATTTGAAGTCAATGAGGCCTCACTGAGGGACTCTGCACAAGTTCAAGATCCCTTCCTCAACCACGGCATCTGAAGTCAATGAGGTCTCACTGTGGGACTCTGCACAAGTTCAAGATCCCTTCACCAGCCCTGGCATCTGAAGTCAATGAGGCGTCACTGTGGGACTCTGCACAAGTTCTAGATCCCTTCAACAACCACGGCATTTGAAGTCAATGAGGCCTCACTGTTGGACTCTGCACAAGTTCAAGATCCCTTCACCAGCCACGGCATTTGAAGTCAATGAGCCTCAGTATTGGACTCTGCACAAGTTCATGATCCCTTCACCAACCACGGCATCTGAAGTCAATGAGGCCTCACTGAGGGACTCTGCACAAGTTCTAGATCCCTTCACCAGCCACGGCATCTGAAGTCAATGAGGCCTCACTGTGGGACTCTGCACAAGATCTAGATCCCTTCACCAAACACGGCATCTGAAGTCAATGAGCCTCAGTATTGGACTCTGCACAAGTTCAAGATCCCTTCACCAACCACGGCATCTGAAGTCAATGAGGCCTCACTGAGGGACTCTGCACAAGTTCTAGATCCCTTCACCAGCCACGGCATCTGAAGTCAATGAGGCCTCACTGTGGGACTCTGCACAAGTTCTAGATCCCTTCACCAACCACGGCATCTGAAGTCAATGAGCCTCAGTATTGGACTCTGCACAAGTTCAAGATCCCTTCACCAACCACGGCATCTGAAGTCAATGAGGCCTCGCTGAGGGACTCTGCACAAGTTCTAGATCCCTTCACCAGCCACCGCATCTGAAGTTAATGAGGCCTCACTGTGGGACTCTGCACAAGTTCTAGATCCCTTCACCAGCCACGGCATCTGAAGTCAATTAGGCCTCACTGAGGTACTCTACACAAGTTCTAGGTCCCTTCACCAGCCACGGCATCTGAAGTCAATGAGGCCTCACTGAGGGACTCTGCACAAGTTCTAGATCCCTTCACCAGCCACGGCATCTGAAGTCAATTAGGCCTCACTGAGGTACTCTACACAAGTTCTAGATCCCTTCACCAGCCACGGCATCTGAAGTCAATTAGGCCTCACTGAGGTACTCTACACAAGTTCTAGATCCCTTCACCAGCCACGGCATCGGAAGTCAATGAGGCCTCACTGAGGGACTTTGCACAAGTTCTAGATCCCTTCACCAGCCACGGCATCTGAAGTCAATGAAGCCTCACTGAGGGACTCTGCACAAGTTCTAGGTCCCTTCACCAACCACGGCATTTGAAGTCAATGAGGCCTCACTGTGGGACTCTGCACAAGTTCAAGATCCCTTCACCAGCCACGGCATTTGAAGTCAATGAGCCTCACTGTGGGACTCTGCACAAGTTATATATCCCTTCACCAACCACGGCATCTGAAGTCAATGAGGCCTCTCTGTGAAACTCTGCACTAGTTCTAGATCCCTTCACCAACCACAGCATTTGAAGTCAATGAGGCCTCACTGTTGGACTCTGCACAAGTTCTAGATCCCTTCACCAACCACGGCATTTGAAGTCAATGAGGCCTCACTGTGGGACTCTGCACAAGTTCTAGATCCCTTCACCAACCACGCCATCTGAAGTCAATGAGGCCTCACTGAGGGACTCTGCACAAGTTCTAGATCCCTTGACTAGCCATGGCATTTGAAGTCAATGAGGCCTCACTGTGGGACTCTGCACAAGTTCTAGATCCCTACACCAGCCACGGCATCTGAAGTCAATGAAGCCTCACTGTGGGACTCTGCACAAGTTCTAGATCCCTTCACCAACCACGGCATCTGAAGTCAATGAGGCCTCACTGAGGGACTCTGCACAAGTTCTAGATCCCTTCACCAGCCACAGCATTTGAAGCCAATGAGGCCTCACTGTTGGACTCTGCACAAGTTCTAGATCCCTTCACCAACCACGGCATTTGAAGTCAATGAGGCCTCACTGAGGGACTCTGCACAAGTTCAAGATCCCTTCCTCAACCACGGCATCTGAAGTCAATGAGGCCTCACTGAGGTACTCTAAACAAGTTCTAGATCCCTTCACCAGCCCTGGCATCTGAAGTCAATGAGGCGTCTCTGTGGGACTCTGCACAAACTCTAGATCCCTTCACCAGCCACGGCATCTAAAGTCAGTGAGGCCTCACTGTGGGACTCTGCACAAGTTCTAGATCCCTTCACCAACCACGGCATCTGAAGTCAATGAGGCCTCACTGTTGGACTCTGCACAAGTTCAAGATCCCTTCACCAGCCACGGCATCTGAAGTCAATGAGGCCTCGCTGAGGGACTCTGCACAAGTTCTAGATCCCTTCACCAGCCACGGCATCTGAAGTCAATGAGGCCTCACTGTGGGACTCTGCACAAGTTCTAGATCCCTTCACCAACCACGGCATCTGAAGTCAATGAGCCTCAGTATTGGACTCTGCACAAGTTCAAGATCCCTTCACCAACCACGGCATCTGAAGTCAATGAGGCCTCGCTGAGGGACTCTGCACAAGTCCTAGATCCCTTCACCAGCCACGGCATCTGAAGTCAATGAGGCCTCACTGTTGGACTCTGCACAAGTTCTAGATCCCTTCACCAACCACGGCATTTGAAGTCAATGAGGCCTCACTGTGGGACTCTGCACAAGTTCTAGATCCCTTCACCAACCACGCCATCTGAAGTCAATGAGGCCTCACTGAGGGACTCTGCACAAGTTCTAGATCCCTTGACTAGCCACGGCATTTGAAGTCAATGAGGCCTCACTGTGGGACTCTGCACAAGTTCTAGATCCTAACACCAGCCACGGCATTTGAAGTCAATGAGCCTCAGTATTGGACTCTGCACAAGTTCAAGATCCCTTCACCAACCATGTCATCTGAAGTCAATGAGGCCTCACTGAGGGACTCTGCACAAGTTCTAGATCCCTTCACCAGCCACGGCATCTGAAGTCAATGAGGCCTCACTGTGGGACTCTGCACAAGTTCTAGATCCCTTCACCAACCACGGCATCTGAAGTCAATGAGCCTCAGTATTGGACTCTGCACAAGTTCAAGATCCCTTCACCAACCACGGCATCTGAAGTCAATGAGGCCTCGCTGAGGGACTCTGCACAAGTCCTAGATCCCTTCACCAGCCACGGCATCTGAAGTCAATGAGGCCTCACTGTTGGACTCTGCACAAGTTCTAGATCCCTTCACCAACCACGGCATTTGAAGTCAATGAGGCCTCACTGTGGGACTCTGCACAAGTTCTAGATCCCATCACCAACCACGCCATCTGAAGTCAATGAGGCCTCACTGAGGGACTCTGCACAAGTTCTAGATCCCTTGACTAGCCACGGCATTTGAAGTCAATGAGGCCTCACTGTGGGACTCTGCACAAGTTCTAGATCCCTACACCAGCCACGGCATCTGAAGTCAATGAAGCCTCACTGTGGGACTCTGCACAAGTTCTAGATCCCTTCACCAACCACGGCATCTGAAGTCAATGAGGCCTCACTGAGGGACTCTGCACAAGTTCTAGATCCCTTCACCAGCCACGGCATTTGAAGCCAATGAGGCCTCACTGTTGGACTCTGCACAAGTTCTAGATCCCTTCACCAACCACGGCATTTGAAGTCAATGAGGCCTCACTGAGGGACTCTGCACAAGTTCAAGATCCCTTCCTCAACCACGGCATCTGAAGTCAATGAGGCCTCACTGAGGTACTCTAAACAAGTTCTAGATCCCTTCACCAGCCCTGGCATCTGAAGTCAATGAGGCGTCTCTGTGGGACACTGCACAAACTCTAGATCCCTTCACCAGCCACGGCATCTAAAGTCAGTGAGGCCTCACTGTGGGACTCTGCACAAGTTCTAGATCCCTTCACCAACCACGGCATCTGAAGTCAATGAGGCCTCACTGTTGGACTCTGCACAAGTTCAAGATCCCTTCACCAGCCACGGCATCTGAAGTCAATGAGGCCTCGCTGAGGGACTCTGCACAAGTTCTAGATCCCTTCACCAGCCACGGCATCTGAAGTCAATGAGGCCTCACTGTGGGACTCTGCACAAGTTCTAGATCCCTTCACCAACCACGGCATCTGAAGTCAATGAGCCTCAGTATTGGACTCTGCACAAGTTCAAGATCCCTTCACCAACCACGGCATCTGAAGTCAATGAGGCCTCGCTGAGGGACTCTGCACAAGTCCTAGATCCCTTCACCAGCCACGGCATCTGAAGTCAATGAGGCCTCACTGTTGGACTCTGCACAAGTTCTAGATCCCTTCACCAACCACGGCATTTGAAGTCAATGAGGCCTCACTGTGGGACTCTGCACAAGTTCTAGATCCCTTCACCAACCACGCCATCTGAAGTCAATGAGGCCTCACTGAGGGACTCTGCACAAGTTCTAGATCCCTTGACTAGCCACGGCATTTGAAGTCAATGAGGCCTCACTGTGGGACTCTGCACAAGTTCTAGATCCCTACACCAGCCACGGCATCTGAAGTCAATGAAGCCTCACTGTGGGACTCTGCACAAGTTCTAGATCCCTTCACCAACCACGGCATCTGAAGTCAATGAGGCCTCACTGAGGGACTCTGCACAAGTTATAGATCCCTTCACCAGCCACGGCATTTGAAGCCAATGAGGCCTCACTGTTGGACTCTGCACAAGTTCTAGATCCCTTCACCAGCCACGGCATTTGAAGTCAATGAGCCTCAGTATTGGACTCTGCACAAGTTCAAGATCCCTTCACCAACCATGTCATCTGAAGTCAATGAGGCCTCACTGAGGGACTCTGCACAAGTTCTAGATCCCTTCACCAGCCACGGCATCTGAAGTCAATGAGGCCTCACTGTGGGACTCTGCACAAGTTCTAGATCCCTTCACCAACCACGGCATCTGAAGTCAATGAGCCTCAGTATTGGACTCTGCACAAGTTCAAGATCCCTTCACCAACCACGGCATCTGAAGTCAATGAGGCCTCGCTGAGGGACTCTGCACAAGTCCTAGATCCCTTCACCAGCCACGGCATCTGAAGTCAATGAGGCCTCACTGTGGGACTCTGCACAAGTTCTAGATCCCTTCACCAACCACCCCATCTGAAGTCAATGAGGCCTCACTGAGGGACTCTGCACAAGTTCTAGATCCCTTGACTAGCCACGGCATTTGAAGTCAATGAGGCCTCACTGTGGGACTCTGCACAAGTTCTAGATCCCTACACCAGCCACGGCATCTGAAGTCAATGAAGCCTCACTGTGGGACTCTGCACAAGTTCTAGATCCCTTCACCAACCACGGCATCTGAAGTCAATGAGGCCTCACTGAGGGACTCTGCACAAGTTCTAGATCCCTTCACCAGCCACGGCATTTGAAGCCAATGAGGCCTCACTGTTGGACTCTGCACAAGTTCTAGATCCCTTCACCAACCACGGCATTTGAAGTCAATGAGGCCTCACTGAGGGACTCTGCACAAGTTCAAGATCCCTTCCTCAACCACGGCATCTGAAGTCAATGAGGCCTCACTGAGGTACTCTACACAAGTTCTGGATCCCTTCACCAGCCCTGGCATCTGAAGTCAATGAGGCGTCTCTGTGGGACTCTGCACAAACTCTAGATCCCTTCACCAGCCACGGCATCTAAAGTCAGTGAGGCCTCACTGTGGGACTCTGCACAAGTTCTAGATCCTTTCACCAGCCACGGCATCTGAAGTCAATGAGGACTCACTGTGGGACTCTGCACAAGTTCTAGATCCCTTCAATAACCACGGCATCTGAAGTCAATGAGGCCTCACTGTTGGACTCTGCACAAGTTCAAGATCCCTTCACCAGCCACGGCATTTGAAGTCAATGAGCCTCAGTATTGGACTCTGCACAAGTTCAAGATCCCTTCACCAACCATGTCATCTGAAGTCAATGAGGCCTCACTGAGGGACTCTGCACAAGTTCTAGATCCCTTCACCAGCCACGGCATCTGAAGTCAATGAGCCTCAGTATTGGACTCTGCACAAGTTCAAGATCCCTTCACCAACCACGGCATTTGAAGTCAATGAGGCCTCGCTGAGGGACTCTGCACAAGTCCTAGATCCCTTCACAAGCCACGGCATCTGAAGTCAATGAGGCCTCGCTGAGGGACTCTGCACAAGTCCTAGATCCCTTCACAAGCCACGGCATCTGAAGTCAATGAGGCCTCGCTGAGGGACTTTGCACAAGTCCTAGATCCCTTCACAAGCCACGGCATCTGAAGTCAATGAGGCCTCACTGTGGGACTCTGCACAAGTTCTAGATCCCTTCACCAGCCACGGCATCTGAAGTCAATTAGGCCTCACTGAGGTACTCTACACAAGTTCTAGATCCCTTCACCAGCCACGGCATCTGAAGTCAATGAGGCCTCACTGTGGGACTCTGCACAAGTTCGAGATCCCTTCACCAACCACGGCATCTGAAGTCAATGAGGCCTCGCTGAGGGACTCTGCACAAGTTCTAGATCCCTTCACCAGCCACGGCATCTGAAGTTAATGAGGCCTCACTGTGGGACTCTGCACAAGTTCTAGATCCCTTCACCAGCCACGGCATCTGAAGTCAATTAGGCCTCACTGAGGTACTCTACATTCTAGGTCCCTTCACCAGCCACGGCATCTGAAGTCAATGAGGCCTCACTGAGGGACTCTGCACAAGTTCTAGATCCCTTCACCAGCCACGGCATCTGAAGTCAATTAGGCCTCACTGAGGTACTCTACACAAGTTCTAGATCCCTTCACCAGCCACGGCATCTGAAGTCAATTAGGCCTCACTGAGGTACTCTACACAAGTTCTAGATCCCTTCACCAGCCACGGCATCGGAAGTCAATGAGGCCTCACTGAGGGACTTTGCACAAGATCTAGATCCCTTCACCAGCCACGGCATCTGAAGTCAATGAAGCCTCACTGAGGGACTCTGCACAAGTTCTAGGTCCCTTCACCAACCACGGCATTTGAAGTCAATGAGGCCTCACTGTGGGACTCTGCACAAGTTATATATCCCTTCACCAACCACGGCATCTGAAGTCAATGAGGCCTCTCTGTGAAACTCTGCACTAGTTCTAGATCCCTTCACCAACCACAGCATTTGAAGTCAATGAGGCCTCACTGTTGGACTCTGCACAAGTTCTAGATCCCTTCACCAACCACGGCATTTGAAGTCAATGAGGCCTCACTGTGGGACTCTGCACAAGTTCTAGATCCCTTCACCAACCACGCCATCTGAAGTCAATGAGGCCTCACTGAGGGACTCTGCACAAGTTCTAGATCCCTTGACTAGCCACGGCATTTGAAGTCAATGAGGCCTCACTGTGGGACTCTGCACAAGTTCTAGATCCCTACACCAGCCACGGCATCTGAAGTCAATGAAGCCTCACTGTGGGACTCTGCACAAGTTCTAGATCCCTTCACCAACCACGGCATCTGAAGTCAATGAGGCCTCACTGAGGGACTCTGCACAAGTTCTAGATCCCTTCACCAGACACGGCATTTGAAGCCAATGAGGCCTCACTGTTGGACTCTGCACAAGTTCTAGATCCCTTCACCAACCACGGCATTTGAAGTCAATGAGGCCTCACTGAGGGACTCTGCACAAGTTCAAGATCCCTTCCTCAACCACGGCATCTGAAGTCAATGAGGCCTCACTGAGGTACTCTACACAAGTTCTAGATCCCTTCACCAGCCCTGGCATCTGAAGTCAATGAGGCGTCTCTGTGGGACTCTGCACAAACTCTAGATCCCTTCACCAGCCACGGCATCTAAAGTCAGTGAGGCCTCACTGTGGGACTCTGCACAAGTTCTAGATCCTTTCACCAGCCACGGCATCTAAAGTCAATGAGGACTCACTGTGGGACTCTGCAGAAGTTCTAGATCCCTTCACCAACCACGGCATCTGAAGTCAATGAGGCCTCACTGTTGGACTCTGCACAAGTTCAAGATCCCTTCACCAGCCACGGCATTTGAAGTCAATGAGTCTCAGTATTGGACTCTGCACAAGTTCAAGATCCCTTCACCAACCATGTCATCTGAAGTCAATGAGGCCTCACTGAGGGACTCTGCACAAGTTCTAGATCCCTTCACCAGCCACGGCATCTGAAGTCAATGAGGCCTCACTGTGGGACTCTGCACAAGTTCTAGATCCCTTCACCAACCACGGCATCTGAAGTCTATGAGCCTCAGTATTGGACTCTGCACAAGTTCAAGATCCCTTCACCAACCACGGCATCTGAAGTCAATGAGGCCTCGCTGAGGGACTCTGCACAAGTCCTAGATCCCTTCACCAGCCACGGCATCTGAAGTCAATGAGGCCTCACTGTGGGACTCTGCACAAGTTCTAGATCCCTTCACCAGCCACAGCATCTGAAGTCAATTAGGCCTCACTGAGGTACTCTACACAAGTTCTAGATCCCTTCACCAGCCACGGCATCTGAAGTCAATGAGGCCTCACTGTGGGACTCTGCACAAGTTCGAGATCCCTTCACCAACCACGGCATCTGAAGTCAATGAGGCCTCACTGAGGGACTCTGCACAAGTTCTAGATCCCTTCACCAGCCACGGCATTTGAAGCCAATGAGGCCTCACTGTTGGACTCTGCACAAGTTCTAGATCCCTTCACCAACCACGGCATTTGAAGTCAATGAGGCCTCACTGAGGGACTCTGCACAAGTTCAAGATCCCTTCCTCAACCACGGCATCTGAAGTCAATGAGGTCTCACTGTGGGACTCTGCACAAGTTCAAGATCCCTTCACCAGCCCTGGCATCTGAAGTCAATGAGGCGTCACTGAGGGACTCTGCACAAGTTCAAGATCCCTTCACCAGCCCTGGCATCTGAAGTCAATGAGGCGTCACTGTGGGACTCTGCACAAGTTCTAGATCCCTTCACCAGCCACGGCATTTGAAGCCAATGAGGCCTCACTGTTGGACTGCACAAGTTCTAGATCCCTTCACCAACCACGGCATTTGAAGTCAATGAGGCCTCACTGAGGGACTCTGCACAAGTTCAAGATCCCTTCCTCAACCACGGCATCTGAAGTCAATGAGGCCTCACTGAGGTACTCTACACAAGTTCTAGATCCCTTCACCAGCCCTGGCATCTGAGGTCAATGAGGCGTCTCTGTGGGACTCTGCACAAACTCTAGATCCCTTCACCAGCCACGGCATCTAAAGTCAGTGAGGCCTCACTGTGGGACTCTGCACAAGTTCTAGATCCTTTCACCAGCCACGGCATCTGAAGTCAATGAGGACTCACTGTGGGACTCTGCACAAGTTCTAGATCCCTTCACCAACCACGGCATCTGAAGTCAATGAGGCCTCACTGTTGGACTCTGCACAAGTTCAAGATCCCTTCACCAGCCACGGCATTTGAAGTCAATGAGCCTCAGTATTGGACTCTGCACAAGTTCAAGATCCCTTCACCAACCAGGTCATCTGATGTCAATGAGGCCTCACTGAGGGACTCTGCACAAGTTCTAGATCCCTTCACCAGCCACGGCATCTGAAGTCAATGAGGCCTCACTGTGGGACTCTGCACAAGTTCTAGATCTCTTCACCAACCACGGCATCTGAAGTCAATGAGCCTCAGTATTGGACTCTGCACAAGTTCAAGATCCCTTCACCAACCACGGCATCTGAAGTCAATGAGGCCTCGCTGAGGGACTCTGCACAAGTCCTAGATCCCTTCACCAGCCACGGCATCTGAAGTCAATGAGGCCTCACTGTGGGACTCTGCACAAGTTCTAGATCCCTTCACCAGCCACGGCATCTGAAGTCAATTAGGCCTCACTGAGGTACTCTACACAAGTTCTAGGTCCCTTCACCAGCCACAGCATCTGAAGTCAATGAGGCCTCACTGAGGGACTCTGCACAAGTTCTAGATCCCTTCACCAGCCACGGCATCTGAAGTCAATTAGGCCTCACTGAGGTACTCTACACAAGTTCTAGATCCCTTCACCAGCCACGGCATCTGAAGTCAATGAGGCCTCACTGTGGGACTCTGCACAAGTTCTAGATCCCTTCACCAACCACGGCATTTGAAGTCAATGAGGCCTCACTGAGGGACTCTGCACAAGTTCAAGATCCCTTCCTCAACCACGGCATCTGAAGTCAATGAGGTCTCACTGTGGGACTCTGCACAAGTTCAAGATCCCTTCACCAGCCCTGGCATCTGAAGTCAATGAGGCGTCACTGTGGGACTCTGCACAAGTTCTAGATCCCTTCAACAACCACGGCATTTGAAGTCAATGAGGCCTCACTGTTGGACTCTGCACAAGTTCAAGATCCCTTCACCAGCCACGGCATTTGAAGTCAATGAGCCTCAGTATTGGACTCTGCACAAGTTCATGATCCCTTCACCAACCACGGCATCTGAAGTCAATGAGGCCTCACTGAGGGACTCTGCACAAGTTCTAGATCCCTTCACCAGCCACGGCATCTGAAGTCAATGAGGCCTCACTGTGGGACTCTGCACAAGATCTAGATCCCTTCACCAAACACGGCATCTGAAGTCAATGAGCCTCAGTATTGGACTCTGCACAAGTTCAAGATCCCTTCACCAACCACGGCATCTGAAGTCAATGAGGCCTCACTGAGGGACTCTGCACAAGTTCTAGATCCCTTCACCAGCCACGGCATCTGAAGTCAATGAGGCCTCACTGTGGGACTCTGCACAAGTTCTAGATCCCTTCACCAACCACGGCATCTGAAGTCAATGAGCCTCAGTATTGGACTCTGCACAAGTTCAAGATCCCTTCACCAACCACGGCATCTGAAGTCAATGAGGCCTCGCTGAGGGACTCTGCACAAGTTCTAGATCCCTTCACCAGCCACCGCATCTGAAGTTAATGAGGCCTCACTGTGGGACTCTGCACAAGTTCTAGATCCCTTCACCAGCCACGGCATCTGAAGTCAATTAGGCCTCACTGAGGTACTCTACACAAGTTCTAGGTCCCTTCACCAGCCACGGCATCTGAAGTCAATGAGGCCTCACTGTTGGACTCTGCACAAGTTCAAGATCCCTTCACCAGCCACGGCATTTGAAGTCAATGAGCCTCAGTATTGGACTCTGCACAAGTTCATGATCCCTTCACCAACCACGGCATCTGAAGTCAATGAGGCCTCACTGAGGGACTCTGCACAAGTTCTAGATCCCTTCACCAGCCACGGCATCTGAAGTCAATGAGGCCTCACTGTGGGACTCTGCACAAGATCTAGATCCCTTCACCAAACACGGCATCTGAAGTCAATGAGCCTCAGTATTGGACTCTGCACAAGTTCAAGATCCCTTCACCAACCACGGCATCTGAAGTCAATGAGGCCTCACTGAGGGACTCTGCACAAGTTCTAGATCCCTTCACCAGCCACGGCATCTGAAGTCAATGAGGCCTCACTGTGGGACTCTGCACAAGTTCTAGATCCCTTCACCAACCACGGCATCTGAAGTCAATGAGCCTCAGTATTGGACTCTGCACAAGTTCAAGATCCCTTCACCAACCACGGCATCTGAAGTCAATGAGGCCTCGCTGAGGGACTCTGCACAAGTTCTAGATCCCTTCACCAGCCACCGCATCTGAAGTTAATGAGGCCTCACTGTGGGACTCTGCACAAGTTCTAGATCCCTTCACCAGCCACGGCATCTGAAGTCAATTAGGCCTCACTGAGGTACTCTACACAAGTTCTAGGTCCCTTCACCAGCCACGGCATCTGAAGTCAATGAGGCCTCACTGAGGGACTCTGCACAAGTTCTAGATCCCTTCACCAGCCACGGCATCTGAAGTCAATTAGGCCTCACTGAGGTACTCTACACAAGTTCTAGATCCCTTCACCAGCCACGGCATCTGAAGTCAATTAGGCCTCACTGAGGTACTCTACACAAGTTCTAGATCCCTTCACCAGCCACGGCATCGGAAGTCAATGAGGCCTCACTGAGGGACTTTGCACAAGTTCTAGATCCCTTCACCAGCCACGGCATCTGAAGTCAATGAAGCCTCACTGAGGGACTCTGCACAAGTTCTAGGTCCCTTCACCAACCACGGCATTTGAAGTCAATGAGGCCTCACTGTGGGACTCTGCACAAGTTCAAGATCCCTTCACCAGCCACGGCATTTGAAGTCAATGAGCCTCACTGTGGGACTCTGCACAAGTTATATATCCCTTCACCAACCACGGCATCTGAAGTCAATGAGGCCTCTCTGTGAAACTCTGCACTAGTTCTAGATCCCTTCACCAACCACAGCATTTGAAGTCAATGAGGCCTCACTGTTGGACTCTGCACAAGTTCTAGATCCCTTCACCAACCACGGCATTTGAAGTCAATGAGGCCTCACTGTGGGACTCTGCACAAGTTCTAGATCCCTTCACCAACCACGCCATCTGAAGTCAATGAGGCCTCACTGAGGGACTCTGCACAAGTTCTAGATCCCTTGACTAGCCACGGCATTTGAAGTCAATGAGGCCTCACTGTGGGACTCTGCACAAGTTCTAGATCCCTACACCAGCCACGGCATCTGAAGTCAATGAAGCCTCACTGTGGGACTCTGCACAAGTTCTAGATCCCTTCACCAACCACGGCATCTGAAGTCAATGAGGCCTCACTGAGGGACTCTGCACAAGTTCTAGATCCCTTCACCAGCCACAGCATTTGAAGCCAATGAGGCCTCACTGTTGGACTCTGCACAAGTTCTAGATCCCTTCACCAACCACGGCATTTGAAGTCAATGAGGCCTCACTGAGGGACTCTGCACAAGTTCAAGATCCCTTCCTCAACCACGGCATCTGAAGTCAATGAGGCCTCACTGAGGTACTCTAAACAAGTTCTAGATCCCTTCACCAGCCCTGGCATCTGAAGTCAATGAGGCGTCTCTGTGGGACTCTGCACAAACTCTAGATCCCTTCACCAGCCACGGCATCTAAAGTCAGTGAGGCCTCACTGTGGGACTCTGCACAAGTTCTAGATCCCTTCACCAACCACGGCATCTGAAGTCAATGAGGCCTCACTGTTGGACTCTGCACAAGTTCAAGATCCCTTCACCAGCCACGGCATCTGAAGTCAATGAGGCCTCGCTGAGGGACTCTGCACAAGTTCTAGATCCCTTCACCAGCCACGGCATCTGAAGTCAATGAGGCCTCACTGTGGGACTCTGCACAAGTTCTAGATCCCTTCACCAACCACGGCATCTGAAGTCAATGAGCCTCAGTATTGGACTCTGCACAAGTTCAAGATCCCTTCACCAACCACGGCATCTGAAGTCAATGAGGCCTCGCTGAGGGACTCTGCACAAGTCCTAGATCCCTTCACCAGCCACGGCATCTGAAGTCAATGAGGCCTCACTGTTGGACTCTGCACAAGTTCTAGATCCCTTCACCAACCACGGCATTTGAAGTCAATGAGGCCTCACTGTGGGACTCTGCACAAGTTCTAGATCCCTTCACCAACCACGCCATCTGAAGTCAATGAGGCCTCACTGAGGGACTCTGCACAAGTTCTAGATCCCTTGACTAGCCACGGCATTTGAAGTCAATGAGGCCTCACTGTGGGACTCTGCACAAGTTCTAGATCCCTACACCAGCCACGGCATCTGAAGTCAATGAAGCCTCACTGTGGGACTCTGCACAAGTTCTAGATCCCTTCACCAACCACGGCATCTGAAGTCAATGAGGCCTCACTGAGGGACTCTGCACAAGTTATAGATCCCTTCACCAGCCACGGCATTTGAAGCCAATGAGGCCTCACTGTTGGACTCTGCACAAGTTCTAGATCCCTTCACCAGCCACGGCATTTGAAGTCAATGAGCCTCAGTATTGGACTCTGCACAAGTTCAAGATCCCTTCACCAACCATGTCATCTGAAGTCAATGAGGCCTCACTGAGGGACTCTGCACAAGTTCTAGATCCCTTCACCAGCCACGGCATCTGAAGTCAATGAGGCCTCACTGTGGGACTCTGCACAAGTTCTAGATCCCTTCACCAACCACGGCATCTGAAGTCAATGAGCCTCAGTATTGGACTCTGCACAAGTTCAAGATCCCTTCACCAACCACGGCATCTGAAGTCAATGAGGCCTCGCTGAGGGACTCTGCACAAGTCCTAGATCCCTTCACCAGCCACGGCATCTGAAGTCAATGAGGCCTCACTGTTGGACTCTGCACAAGTTCTAGATCCCTTCACCAACCACGGCATTTGAAGTCAATGAGGCCTCACTGTGGGACTCTGCACAAGTTCTAGATCCCATCACCAACCACGCCATCTGAAGTCAATGAGGCCTCACTGAGGGACTCTGCACAAGTTCTAGATCCCTTGACTAGCCACGGCATTTGAAGTCAATGAGGCCTCACTGTGGGACTCTGCACAAGTTCTAGATCCCTACACCAGCCACGGCATCTGAAGTCAATGAAGCCTCACTGTGGGACTCTGCACAAGTTCTAGATCCCTTCACCAACCACGGCATCTGAAGTCAATGAGGCCTCACTGAGGGACTCTGCACAAGTTCTAGATCCCTTCACCAGCCACGGCATTTGAAGCCAATGAGGCCTCACTGTTGGACTCTGCACAAGTTCTAGATCCCTTCACCAACCACGGCATTTGAAGTCAATGAGGCCTCACTGAGGGACTCTGCACAAGTTCAAGATCCCTTCCTCAACCACGGCATCTGAAGTCAATGAGGCCTCACTGAGGTACTCTAAACAAGTTCTAGATCCCTTCACCAGCCCTGGCATCTGAAGTCAATGAGGCGTCTCTGTGGGACACTGCACAAACTCTAGATCCCTTCACCAGCCACGGCATCTAAAGTCAGTGAGGCCTCACTGTGGGACTCTGCACAAGTTCTAGATCCCTTCACCAACCACGGCATCTGAAGTCAATGAGGCCTCACTGTTGGACTCTGCACAAGTTCAAGATCCCTTCACCAGCCACGGCATCTGAAGTCAATGAGGCCTCGCTGAGGGACTCTGCACAAGTTCTAGATCCCTTCACCAGCCACGGCATCTGAAGTCAATGAGGCCTCACTGTGGGACTCTGCACAAGTTCTAGATCCCTTCACCAACCACGGCATCTGAAGTCAATGAGCCTCAGTATTGGACTCTGCACAAGTTCAAGATCCCTTCACCAACCACGGCATCTGAAGTCAATGAGGCCTCGCTGAGGGACTCTGCACAAGTCCTAGATCCCTTCACCAGCCACGGCATCTGAAGTCAATGAGGCCTCACTGTTGGACTCTGCACAAGTTCTAGATCCCTTCACCAACCACGGCATTTGAAGTCAATGAGGCCTCACTGTGGGACTCTGCACAAGTTCTAGATCCCTTCACCAACCACGCCATCTGAAGTCAATGAGGCCTCACTGAGGGACTCTGCACAAGTTCTAGATCCCTTGACTAGCCACGGCATTTGAAGTCAATGAGGCCTCACTGTGGGACTCTGCACAAGTTCTAGATCCCTACACCAGCCACGGCATCTGAAGTCAATGAAGCCTCACTGTGGGACTCTGCACAAGTTCTAGATCCCTTCACCAACCACGGCATCTGAAGTCAATGAGGCCTCACTGAGGGACTCTGCACAAGTTATAGATCCCTTCACCAGCCACGGCATTTGAAGCCAATGAGGCCTCACTGTTGGACTCTGCACAAGTTCTAGATCCCTTCACCAGCCACGGCATTTGAAGTCAATGAGCCTCAGTATTGGACTCTGCACAAGTTCAAGATCCCTTCACCAACCATGTCATCTGAAGTCAATGAGGCCTCACTGAGGGACTCTGCACAAGTTCTAGATCCCTTCACCAGCCACGGCATCTGAAGTCAATGAGGCCTCACTGTGGGACTCTGCACAAGTTCTAGATCCCTTCACCAACCACGGCATCTGAAGTCAATGAGCCTCAGTATTGGACTCTGCACAAGTTCAAGATCCCTTCACCAACCACGGCATCTGAAGTCAATGAGGCCTCGCTGAGGGACTCTGCACAAGTCCTAGATCCCTTCACCAGCCACGGCATCTGAAGTCAATGAGGCCTCACTGTGGGACTCTGCACAAGTTCTAGATCCCTTCACCAACCACGCCATCTGAAGTCAATGAGGCCTCACTGAGGGACTCTGCACAAGTTCTAGATCCCTTGACTAGCCACGGCATTTGAAGTCAATGAGGCCTCACTGTGGGACTCTGCACAAGTTCTAGATCCCTACACCAGCCACGGCATCTGAAGTCAATGAAGCCTCACTGTGGGACTCTGCACAAGTTCTAGATCCCTTCACCAACCACGGCATCTGAAGTCAATGAGGCCTCACTGAGGGACTCTGCACAAGTTCTAGATCCCTTCACCAGCCACGGCATTTGAAGCCAATGAGGCCTCACTGTTGGACTCTGCACAAGTTCTAGATCCCTTCACCAACCACGGCATTTGAAGTCAATGAGGCCTCACTGAGGGACTCTGCACAAGTTCAAGATCCCTTCCTCAACCACGGCATCTGAAGTCAATGAGGCCTCACTGAGGTACTCTACACAAGTTCTGGATCCCTTCACCAGCCCTGGCATCTGAAGTCAATGAGGCGTCTCTGTGGGACTCTGCACAAACTCTAGATCCCTTCACCAGCCACGGCATCTAAAGTCAGTGAGGCCTCACTGTGGGACTCTGCACAAGTTCTAGATCCTTTCACCAGCCACGGCATCTGAAGTCAATGAGGACTCACTGTGGGACTCTGCACAAGTTCTAGATCCCTTCAATAACCACGGCATCTGAAGTCAATGAGGCCTCACTGTTGGACTCTGCACAAGTTCAAGATCCCTTCACCAGCCACGGCATTTGAAGTCAATGAGCCTCAGTATTGGACTCTGCACAAGTTCAAGATCCCTTCACCAACCATGTCATCTGAAGTCAATGAGGCCTCACTGAGGGACTCTGCACAAGTTCTAGATCCCTTCACCAGCCACGGCATCTGAAGTCAATGAGCCTCAGTATTGGACTCTGCACAAGTTCAAGATCCCTTCACCAACCACGGCATTTGAAGTCAATGAGGCCTCGCTGAGGGACTCTGCACAAGTCCTAGATCCCTTCACAAGCCACGGCATCTGAAGTCAATGAGGCCTCGCTGAGGGACTCTGCACAAGTCCTAGATCCCTTCACAAGCCACGGCATCTGAAGTCAATGAGGCCTCGCTGAGGGACTCTGCACAAGTCCTAGATCCCTTCACAAGCCACGGCATCTGAAGTCAATGAGGCCTCACTGTGGGACTCTGCACAAGTTCTAGATCCCTTCACCAGCCACGGCATCTGAAGTCAATTAGGCCTCACTGAGGTACTCTACACAAGTTCTAGATCCCTTCACCAGCCACGGCATCTGAAGTCAATGAGGCCTCACTGTGGGACTCTGCACAAGTTCGAGATCCCTTCACCAACCACGGCATCTGAAGTCAATGAGGCCTCGCTGAGGGACTCTGCACAAGTTCTAGATCCCTTCACCAGCCACGGCATCTGAAGTTAATGAGGCCTCACTGTGGGACTCTGCACAAGTTCTAGATCCCTTCACCAGCCACGGCATCTGAAGTCAATTAGGCCTCACTGAGGTACTCTACATTCTAGGTCCCTTCACCAGCCACGGCATCTGAAGTCAATGAGGCCTCACTGAGGGACTCTGCACAAGTTCTAGATCCCTTCACCAGCCACGGCATCTGAAGTCAATTAGGCCTCACTGAGGTACTCTACACAAGTTCTAGATCCCTTCACCAGCCACGGCATCTGAAGTCAATTAGGCCTCACTGAGGTACTCTACACAAGTTCTAGATCCCTTCACCAGCCACGGCATCGGAAGTCAATGAGGCCTCACTGAGGGACTTTGCACAAGATCTAGATCCCTTCACCAGCCACGGCATCTGAAGTCAATGAAGCCTCACTGAGGGACTCTGCACAAGTTCTAGGTCCCTTCACCAACCACGGCATTTGAAGTCAATGAGGCCTCACTGTGGGACTCTGCACAAGTTATATATCCCTTCACCAACCACGGCATCTGAAGTCAATGAGGCCTCTCTGTGAAACTCTGCACTAGTTCTAGATCCCTTCACCAACCACAGCATTTGAAGTCAATGAGGCCTCACTGTTGGACTCTGCACAAGTTCTAGATCCCTTCACCAACCACGGCATTTGAAGTCAATGAGGCCTCACTGTGGGACTCTGCACAAGTTCTAGATCCCTTCACCAACCACGCCATCTGAAGTCAATGAGGCCTCACTGAGGGACTCTGCACAAGTTCTAGATCCCTTGACTAGCCACGGCATTTGAAGTCAATGAGGCCTCACTGTGGGACTCTGCACAAGTTCTAGATCCCTACACCAGCCACGGCATCTGAAGTCAATGAAGCCTCACTGTGGGACTCTGCACAAGTTCTAGATCCCTTCACCAACCACGGCATCTGAAGTCAATGAGGCCTCACTGAGGGACTCTGCACAAGTTCTAGATCCCTTCACCAGACACGGCATTTGAAGCCAATGAGGCCTCACTGTTGGACTCTGCACAAGTTCTAGATCCCTTCACCAACCACGGCATTTGAAGTCAATGAGGCCTCACTGAGGGACTCTGCACAAGTTCAAGATCCCTTCCTCAACCACGGCATCTGAAGTCAATGAGGCCTCACTGAGGTACTCTACACAAGTTCTAGATCCCTTCACCAGCCCTGGCATCTGAAGTCAATGAGGCGTCTCTGTGGGACTCTGCACAAACTCTAGATCCCTTCACCAGCCACGGCATCTAAAGTCAGTGAGGCCTCACTGTGGGACTCTGCACAAGTTCTAGATCCTTTCACCAGCCACGGCATCTAAAGTCAATGAGGACTCACTGTGGGACTCTGCAGAAGTTCTAGATCCCTTCACCAACCACGGCATCTGAAGTCAATGAGGCCTCACTGTTGGACTCTGCACAAGTTCAAGATCCCTTCACCAGCCACGGCATTTGAAGTCAATGAGTCTCAGTATTGGACTCTGCACAAGTTCAAGATCCCTTCACCAACCATGTCATCTGAAGTCAATGAGGCCTCACTGAGGGACTCTGCACAAGTTCTAGATCCCTTCACCAGCCACGGCATCTGAAGTCAATGAGGCCTCACTGTGGGACTCTGCACAAGTTCTAGATCCCTTCACCAACCACGGCATCTGAAGTCTATGAGCCTCAGTATTGGACTCTGCACAAGTTCAAGATCCCTTCACCAACCACGGCATCTGAAGTCAATGAGGCCTCGCTGAGGGACTCTGCACAAGTCCTAGATCCCTTCACCAGCCACGGCATCTGAAGTCAATGAGGCCTCACTGTGGGACTCTGCACAAGTTCTAGATCCCTTCACCAGCCACAGCATCTGAAGTCAATTAGGCCTCACTGAGGTACTCTACACAAGTTCTAGATCCCTTCACCAGCCACGGCATCTGAAGTCAATGAGGCCTCACTGTGGGACTCTGCACAAGTTCGAGATCCCTTCACCAACCACGGCATCTGAAGTCAATGAGGCCTCACTGAGGGACTCTGCACAAGTTCTAGATCCCTTCACCAGCCACGGCATTTGAAGCCAATGAGGCCTCACTGTTGGACTCTGCACAAGTTCTAGATCCCTTCACCAACCACGGCATTTGAAGTCAATGAGGCCTCACTGAGGGACTCTGCACAAGTTCAAGATCCCTTCCTCAACCACGGCATCTGAAGTCAATGAGGTCTCACTGTGGGACTCTGCACAAGTTCAAGATCCCTTCACCAGCCCTGGCATCTGAAGTCAATGAGGCGTCACTGAGGGACTCTGCACAAGTTCAAGATCCCTTCACCAGCCCTGGCATCTGAAGTCAATGAGGCGTCACTGTGGGACTCTGCACAAGTTCTAGATCCCTTCACCAGCCACGGCATTTGAAGCCAATGAGGCCTCACTGTTGGACTGCACAAGTTCTAGATCCCTTCACCAACCACGGCATTTGAAGTCAATGAGGCCTCACTGAGGGACTCTGCACAAGTTCAAGATCCCTTCCTCAACCACGGCATCTGAAGTCAATGAGGCCTCACTGAGGTACTCTACACAAGTTCTAGATCCCTTCACCAGCCCTGGCATCTGAGGTCAATGAGGCGTCTCTGTGGGACTCTGCACAAACTCTAGATCCCTTCACCAGCCACGGCATCTAAAGTCAGTGAGGCCTCACTGTGGGACTCTGCACAAGTTCTAGATCCTTTCACCAGCCACGGCATCTGAAGTCAATGAGGACTCACTGTGGGACTCTGCACAAGTTCTAGATCCCTTCACCAACCACGGCATCTGAAGTCAATGAGGCCTCACTGTTGGACTCTGCACAAGTTCAAGATCCCTTCACCAGCCACGGCATTTGAAGTCAATGAGCCTCAGTATTGGACTCTGCACAAGTTCAAGATCCCTTCACCAACCAGGTCATCTGATGTCAATGAGGCCTCACTGAGGGACTCTGCACAAGTTCTAGATCCCTTCACCAGCCACGGCATCTGAAGTCAATGAGGCCTCACTGTGGGACTCTGCACAAGTTCTAGATCTCTTCACCAACCACGGCATCTGAAGTCAATGAGCCTCAGTATTGGACTCTGCACAAGTTCAAGATCCCTTCACCAACCACGGCATCTGAAGTCAATGAGGCCTCGCTGAGGGACTCTGCACAAGTCCTAGATCCCTTCACCAGCCACGGCATCTGAAGTCAATGAGGCCTCACTGTGGGACTCTGCACAAGTTCTAGATCCCTTCACCAGCCACGGCATCTGAAGTCAATTAGGCCTCACTGAGGTACTCTACACAAGTTCTAGGTCCCTTCACCAGCCACAGCATCTGAAGTCAATGAGGCCTCACTGAGGGACTCTGCACAAGTTCTAGATCCCTTCACCAGCCACGGCATCTGAAGTCAATTAGGCCTCACTGAGGTACTCTACACAAGTTCTAGATCCCTTCACCAGCCACGGCATCTGAAGTCAATGAGGCCTCACTGTGGGACTCTGCACAAGTTCGAGATCCCTTCACCAACCACGGCATCTGAAGTCAATGAGGCCTCACTGAGGGACTCTGCACAAGTTCTAGATCCCTTCACCAGCCACGGCATCTGAAGTCAATTAGGCCTCACTGAGGTACTCTACACAAGTTCTAGATCCCTTCACCAGCCACGGCATTTGAAGTCAATGAGGCCTCACTGTGGGACTCTGCACAAGTTCTAGATCCCTTCACCAACCACGCCATCTGAAGTCAATGAGGCCTCACTGAGGGACTCTGCACAAGTTCTAGATCCCTTGACTAGCCACGGCATTTGAAGTCAATGAGGCCTCACTGTGGGACTCTGCACAAGTTCTAGATCCCTACACCAGCCACGGCATCTGAAGTCAATGAAGCCTCACTGTGGGACTCTGCACAAGTTCTAAATCCCTTCACCAACCACGGCATCTGAAGTCAATGAGGCCTCACTGATGGACTCTGCACAAGTTCTAGATCCCTTCACCAGCCACGGCATTTGAAGCCAATGAGGCCTCACTGTTGGACTCTGCTCAAGTTCTAGATCCCTTCACCAACCACGGCATTTGAAGTCAATGAGGCCTCACTGAGGGACTCTGCACAAGTTCAAGATCCCTTCCTCAACCACTGCATCTGAAGTCAATGAGGCCTCACTGAGGTACTCTACACAAGTTCTAGATCCCTTCACCAGCCCTGGCATCTGAGGTCAATGAGGCGTCTCTGTGGGACTCTGCACAAACTCTAGATCCCTTCACCAGCCACGGCATCTAAAGTCAGTGAGGCCTCACTGTGGGACTCTGCACAAGTTCTAGATTCTTTCACCAGCCACGGCATCTGAAGTCAATGAGGACTCACTGTGGGACTCTGCACAAGTTCTAGATCCCTTCACCAACCACGGCATCTGAAGTCAATGAGGCCTCACTGTTGGACTCTGCACAAGTTCAAGATCCCTTCACCAGCCACGGCATTTGAAGTCAATGAGCCTCAGTATTGGACTCTGCACAAGTTCAAGATCCCTTCACCAACCATGTCATCTGATGTCAATGAGGCCTCACTGAGGGACTCTGCACAAGTTCTAGATCCCTTCACCAGCCACGGCATCTGAAGTCAATGAGGCCTCACTGTGGGACTCTGCACAAGTTCTAGATCTCTTCACCAACCACGGCATCTGAAGTCAATGAGCCTCAGTATTGGACTCTGCACAAGTTCAAGATCCCTTCACCAACCACGGCATCTGAAGTCAATGAGGCCTCGCTGAGGGACTCTGCACAAGTCCTAGATCCCTTCACCAGCCACGGCATCTGAAGTCAATGAGGCCTCACTGTGGGACTCTGCACAAGTTCTAGATCCCTTCACCAGCCACGGCATCTGAAGTCAATTAGGCCTCACTGAGGTACTCTACACAAGTTCTAGGTCCCTTCACCAGCCACAGCATCTGAAGTCAATGAGGCCTCACTGAGGGACTCTGCACAAGTTCTAGATCCCTTCACCAGCCACGGCATCTGAAGTCAATTAGGCCTCACTGAGGTACTCTACACAAGTTCTAGATCCCTTCACCAGCCACGGCATCTGAAGTCAATGAGGCCTCACTGTGGGACTCTGCACAAGTTCGAGATCCCTTCACCAACCACGGCATCTGAAGTCAATGAGGCCTCACTGAGGGACTCTGCACAAGTTCTAGATCCCTTCACCAGCCACAGCATCTGAAGCCAATGAGGCCTCACTGTTGGACTCTGCACAAGTTCTAGATCCCTTCACCAACCACGGCATTTGAAGTCAATGAGGCCTCACTGAGGGACTCTGCACAAGTTCAAGATCCCTTCCTCAACCACGGCATCTGAAGTCAATGAGGCCTCACTGAGGTACTCTACACAAGTTCTAGATCCCTTCACCAGCCTTGGCATCTGAAGTCAATGAGGCGTCTCTGTGGGACTCTGCACAAACTCTAGATCCCTTCACCAGCCACGGCATCTAAAGTCAGTGAGGCCTCACTGTGGGACTCTGCACAAGTTCTAGATCCCTTCACCAACCACGGCATTTGAAGTCAATGAGGCCTCACTGAGGGACTCTGCACAAGTTCAAGATCCCTTCCTCAACCACGGCATCTGAAGTCAATGAGGCCTCACTGAGGTACTCTACACAAGTTCTGGATCCCTTCACCAGCCCTGGCATCTGAAGTCAATGAGGCGTCTCTGTGGGACTCTGCACAAACTCTAGATCCCTTCACCAGCCACGGCATCTAAAGTCAGTGAGGCCTCACTGTGGGACTCTGCACAAGTTCTAGATCCTTTCACCAGCCACGGCATCTGAAGTCAATGAGGACTCACTGTGGGACTCTGCACAAGTTCTAGATCCCTTCAATAACCACGGCATCTGAAGTCAATGAGGCCTCACTGTTGGACTCTGCACAAGTTCAAGATCCCTTCACCAGCCACGGCATTTGAAGTCAATGAGCCTCAGTATTGGACTCTGCACAAGTTCAAGATCCCTTCACCAACCATGTCATCTGAAGTCAATGAGGCCTCACTGAGGGACTCTGCACAAGTTCTAGATCCCTTCACCAGCCACGGCATCTGAAGTCAATGAGCCTCAGTATTGGACTCTGCACAAGTTCAAGATCCCTTCACCAACCACGGCATTTGAAGTCAATGAGGCCTCGCTGAGGGACTCTGCACAAGTCCTAGATCCCTTCACAAGCCACGGCATCTGAAGTCAATGAGGCCTCGCTGAGGGACTCTGCACAAGTCCTAGATCCCTTCACAAGCCACGGCATCTGAAGTCAATGAGGCCTCGCTGAGGGACTCTGCACAAGTCCTAGATCCCTTCACAAGCCACGGCATCTGAAGTCAATGAGGCCTCACTGTGGGACTCTGCACAAGTTCTAGATCCCTTCACCAGCCACGGCATCTGAAGTCAATTAGGCCTCACTGAGGTACTCTACACAAGTTCTAGATCCCTTCACCAGCCACGGCATCTGAAGTCAATGAGGCCTCACTGTGGGACTCTGCACAAGTTCGAGATCCCTTCACCAACCACGGCATCTGAAGTCAATGAGGCCTCGCTGAGGGACTCTGCACAAGTTCTAGATCCCTTCACCAGCCACGGCATCTGAAGTTAATGAGGCCTCACTGTGGGACTCTGCACAAGTTCTAGATCCCTTCACCAACCACGCCATCTGAAGTCAATGAGGCCTCACTGAGGGACTCTGCACAAGTTCTAGATCCCTTGACTAGCCACGGCATTTGAAGTCAATGAGGCCTCACTGTGGGACTCTGCACAAGTTCTAGATCCCTACACCAGCCACGGCATCTGAAGTCAATGAAGCCTCACTGTGGGACTCTGCACAAGTTCTAGATCCCTTCACCAACCACGGCATCTGAAGTCAATGAGGCCTCACTGAGGGACTCTGCACAAGTTCTAGATCCCTTCACCAGACACGGCATTTGAAGCCAATGAGGCCTCACTGTTGGACTCTGCACAAGTTCTAGATCCCTTCACCAACCACGGCATTTGAAGTCAATGAGGCCTCACTGAGGGACTCTGCACAAGTTCAAGATCCCTTCCTCAACCACGGCATCTGAAGTCAATGAGGCCTCACTGAGGTACTCTACACAAGTTCTAGATCCCTTCACCAGCCCTGGCATCTGAAGTCAATGAGGCGTCTCTGTGGGACTCTGCACAAACTCTAGATCCCTTCACCAGCCACGGCATCTAAAGTCAGTGAGGCCTCACTGTGGGACTCTGCACAAGTTCTAGATCCTTTCATCAGCCACGGCATCTAAAGTCAATGAGGACTCACTGTGGGACTCTGCAGAAGTTCTAGATCCCTTCACCAACCACGGCATCTGAAGTCAATGAGGCCTCACTGTTGGACTCTGCACAAGTTCAAGATCCCTTCACCAGCCACGGCATTTGAAGTCAATGAGTCTCAGTATTGGACTCTGCACAAGTTCAAGATCCCTTCACCAACCATGTCATCTGAAGTCAATGAGGCCTCACTGAGGGACTCTGCACAAGTTCTAGATCCCTTCACCAGCCACGGCATCTGAAGTCAATGAGGCCTCACTGTGGGACTCTGCACAAGTTCTAGATCCCTTCACCAACCACGGCATCTGAAGTCTATGAGCCTCAGTATTGGACTCTGCACAAGTTCAAGATCCCTTCACCAACCACGGCATCTGAAGTCAATGAGGCCTCGCTGAGGGACTCTGCACAAGTCCTAGATCCCTTCACCAGCCACGGCATCTGAAGTCAATGAGGCCTCACTGTGGGACTCTGCACAAGTTCTAGATCCCTTCACCAGCCACAGCATCTGAAGTCAATTAGGCCTCACTGAGGTACTCTACACAAGTTCTAGATCCCTTCACCAGCCACGGCATCTGAAGTCAATGAGGCCTCACTGTGGGACTCTGCACAAGTTCGAGATCCCTTCACCAACCACGGCATCTGAAGTCAATGAGGCCTCACTGAGGGACTCTGCACAAGTTCTAGATCCCTTCACCAGCCACGGCATTTGAAGCCAATGAGGCCTCACTGTTGGACTCTGCACAAGTTCTAGATCCCTTCACCAACCACGGCATTTGAAGTCAATGAGGCCTCACTGAGGGACTCTGCACAAGTTCAAGATCCCTTCCTCAACCACGGCATCTGAAGTCAATGAGGTCTCACTGTGGGACTCTGCACAAGTTCAAGATCCCTTCACCAGCCCTGGCATCTGAAGTCAATGAGGCGTCACTGAGGGACTCTGCACAAGTTCAAGATCCCTTCACCAGCCCTGGCATCTGAAGTCAATGAGGCGTCACTGTGGGACTCTGCACAAGTTCTAGATCCCTTCACCAGCCACGGCATTTGAAGCCAATGAGGCCTCACTGTTGGACTGCACAAGTTCTAGATCCCTTCACCAACCACGGCATTTGAAGTCAATGAGGCCTCACTGAGGGACTCTGCACAAGTTCAAGATCCCTTCCTCAACCACGGCATCTGAAGTCAATGAGGCCTCACTGAGGTACTCTACACAAGTTCTAGATCCCTTCACCAGCCCTGGCATCTGAGGTCAATGAGGCGTCTCTGTGGGACTCTGCACAAACTCTAGATCCCTTCACCAGCCACGGCATCTAAAGTCAGTGAGGCCTCACTGTGGGACTCTGCACAAGTTCTAGATCCTTTCACCAGCCACGGCATCTGAAGTCAATGAGGACTCACTGTGGGACTCTGCACAAGTTCTAGATCCCTTCACCAACCACGGCATCTGAAGTCAATGAGGCCTCACTGTTGGACTCTGCACAAGTTCAAGATCCCTTCACCAGCCACGGCATTTGAAGTCAATGAGCCTCAGTATTGGACTCTGCACAAGTTCAAGATCCCTTCACCAACCAGGTCATCTGATGTCAATGAGGCCTCACTGAGGGACTCTGCACAAGTTCTAGATCCCTTCACCAGCCACGGCATCTGAAGTCAATGAGGCCTCACTGTGGGACTCTGCACAAGTTCTAGATCTCTTCACCAACCACGGCATCTGAAGTCAATGAGCCTCAGTATTGGACTCTGCACAAGTTCAAGATCCCTTCACCAACCACGGCATCTGAAGTCAATGAGGCCTCGCTGAGGGACTCTGCACAAGTCCTAGATCCCTTCACCAGCCACGGCATCTGAAGTCAATGAGGCCTCACTGTGGGACTCTGCACAAGTTCTAGATCCCTTCACCAGCCACGGCATCTGAAGTCAATTAGGCCTCACTGAGGTACTCTACACAAGTTCTAGGTCCCTTCACCAGCCACAGCATCTGAAGTCAATGAGGCCTCACTGAGGGACTCTGCACAAGTTCTAGATCCCTTCACCAGCCACGGCATCTGAAGTCAATTAGGCCTCACTGAGGTACTCTACACAAGTTCTAGATCCCTTCACCAGCCACGGCATCTGAAGTCAATGAGGCCTCACTGTGGGACTCTGCACAAGTTCGAGATCCCTTCACCAACCACGGCATCTGAAGTCAATGAGGCCTCACTGAGGGACTCTGCACAAGTTCTAGATCCCTTCACCAGCCACGGCATCTGAAGTCAATTAGGCCTCACTGAGGTACTCTACACAAGTTCTAGATCCCTTCACCAGCCACGGCATTTGAAGTCAATGAGGCCTCACTGTGGGACTCTGCACAAGTTCTAGATCCCTTCACCAACCACGCCATCTGAAGTCAATGAGGCCTCACTGAGGGACTCTGCACAAGTTCTAGATCCCTTGACTAGCCACGGCATTTGAAGTCAATGAGGCCTCACTGTGGGACTCTGCACAAGTTCTAGATCCCTACACCAGCCACGGCATCTGAAGTCAATGAAGCCTCACTGTGGGACTCTGCACAAGTTCTAAATCCCTTCACCAACCACGGCATCTGAAGTCAATGAGGCCTCACTGATGGACTCTGCACAAGTTCTAGATCCCTTCACCAGCCACGGCATTTGAAGCCAATGAGGCCTCACTGTTGGACTCTGCTCAAGTTCTAGATCCCTTCACCAACCACGGCATTTGAAGTCAATGAGGCCTCACTGAGGGACTCTGCACAAGTTCAAGATCCCTTCCTCAACCACTGCATCTGAAGTCAATGAGGCCTCACTGAGGTACTCTACACAAGTTCTAGATCCCTTCACCAGCCCTGGCATCTGAGGTCAATGAGGCGTCTCTGTGGGACTCTGCACAAACTCTAGATCCCTTCACCAGCCACGGCATCTAAAGTCAGTGAGGCCTCACTGTGGGACTCTGCACAAGTTCTAGATCCTTTCACCAGCCACGGCATCTGAAGTCAATGAGGACTCACTGTGGGACTCTGCACAAGTTCTAGATCCCTTCACCAACCACGGCATCTGAAGTCAATGAGGCCTCACTGTTGGACTCTGCACAAGTTCAAGATCCCTTCACCAGCCACGGCATTTGAAGTCAATGAGCCTCAGTATTGGACTCTGCACAAGTTCAAGATCCCTTCACCAACCATGTCATCTGATGTCAATGAGGCCTCACTGAGGGACTCTGCACAAGTTCTAGATCCCTTCACCAGCCACGGCATCTGAAGTCAATGAGGCCTCACTGTGGGACTCTGCACAAGTTCTAGATCTCTTCACCAACCACGGCATCTGAAGTCAATGAGCCTCAGTATTGGACTCTGCACAAGTTCAAGATCCCTTCACCAACCACGGCATCTGAAGTCAATGAGGCCTCGCTGAGGGACTCTGCACAAGTCCTAGATCCCTTCACCAGCCACGGCATCTGAAGTCAATGAGGCCTCACTGTGGGACTCTGCACAAGTTCTAGATCCCTTCACCAGCCACGGCATCTGAAGTCAATTAGGCCTCACTGAGGTACTCTACACAAGTTCTAGGTCCCTTCACCAGCCACAGCATCTGAAGTCAATGAGGCCTCACTGAGGGACTCTGCACAAGTTCTAGATCCCTTCACCAGCCACGGCATCTGAAGTCAATTAGGCCTCACTGAGGTACTCTACACAAGTTCTAGATCCCTTCACCAGCCACGGCATCTGAAGTCAATGAGGCCTCACTGTGGGACTCTGCACAAGTTCGAGATCCCTTCACCAACCACGGCATCTGAAGTCAATGAGGCCTCACTGAGGGACTCTGCACAAGTTCTAGATCCCTTCACCAGCCACAGCATCTGAAGCCAATGAGGCCTCACTGTTGGACTCTGCACAAGTTCTAGATCCCTTCACCAACCACGGCATTTGAAGTCAATGAGGCCTCACTGAGGGACTCTGCACAAGTTCAAGATCCCTTCCTCAACCACGGCATCTGAAGTCAATGAGGCCTCACTGAGGTACTCTACACAAGTTCTAGATCCCTTCACCAGCCCTGGCATCTGAAGTCAATGAGGCGTCTCTGTGGGACTCTGCACAAACTCTAGATCCCTTCACCAGCCACGGCATCTAAAGTCAGTGAGGCCTCACTGTGGGACTCTGCACAAGTTCTAGATCCTTTCACCAGCCACGGCATCTGAAGTCAATGAGGACTCACTGTGGGACTCTGCACAAGTTCTAGATCCCTTCACCAACCACGGCATCTGAAGTCAATGAGGCCTCACTGTTGGACTCTGCACAAGTTCAAGATCCCTTCACCAGCCACGGCATTTGAAGTCAATGAGCCTCAGTATTGGACTCTGCACAAGTTCAAGATCCCTTCACCAACCATGTCATCTGAAGTCAATGAGGCCTCACTGAGGGACTCTGCACAAGTTCTAGATCCCTTCACCAACCACGGCATCTGAAGTCAATGAGCCTCAGTATTGGACTCTGCACAAGTTCAAGATCCCTTCACCAACCACGGCATCTGAAGTCAATGAGGCCTCGCTGAGGGACTCTGCACAAGTCCTAGATCCCTTCACCAGCCACGGCATCTGAAGTCAATGAGGCCTCACTGTGGGACTCTGCACAAGTTCTAGATCCCTTCACCAGCCACGGCATCTGAAGTCAATTAGGCCTCACTGAGGTACTCTACACAAGTTCTAGGTCCCTTCACCAGCCACGGCATCTGAAGTCAATGAGGCCTCACTGAGGGACTCTGCACAAGTTCTAGATCCCTTCACCAGCCACGGCATCTGAAGTCAATTAGGCCTCACTGAGGTACTCTACACAAGTTCTAGATCCCTTCACCAGCCACGGCATCTGAAGTCAATGAGGCCTCACTGTGGGACTCTGCACAAGTTCGAGATCCCTTCACCAACCACGGCATCTGAAGTCAATGAGGCCTCACTGAGGGACTCTGCACAAGTTCTAGATCCCTTCACCAGCCACGGCATCTGAAGTCAATGAGGCCTCACTGTGGGACTCTGCACAAGTTCGAGATCCCTTCACCAACCACGGCATCTGAAGTCAATGAGGCCTCACTGAGGGACTCTGCACAAGTTCTAGATCCCTTCACCAGCCACGGCATTTGAAGCCAATGAGGCCTCACTGTTGGACTCTGCACAAGTTCTAGATCCCTTCACCAACCACGGCATTTGAAGTCAATGAGGCCTCACTGAGGGACTCTGCACAAGTTCAAGATCCCTTCCTCAACCACGGCATCTGAAGTCAATGAGGTCTCACTGTGGGACTCTGCACAAGTTCAAGATCCCTTCACCAGCCCTGGCATCTGAAGTCAATGAGGCGTCACTGTGGGACTCTGCACAAGTTCTAGATCCCTTCAACAACCACGGCATTTGAAGTCAATGAGGCCTCACTGTTGGACTCTGCACAAGTTCAAGATCCCTTCACCAGCCACGGCATTTGAAGTCAATGAGCCTCAGTATTGGACTCTGCACAAGTTCATGATCCCTTCACCAACCACGGCATCTGAAGTCAATGAGGCCTCACTGAGGGACTCTGCACAAGTTCTAGATCCCTTCACCAGCCACGGCATCTGAAGTCAATGAGGCCTCACTGTGGGACTCTGCACAAGATCTAGATCCCTTCACCAAACACGGCATCTGAAGTCAATGAGCCTCAGTATTGGACTCTGCACAAGTTCAAGATCCCTTCACCAACCACGGCATCTGAAGTCAATGAGGCCTCACTGAGGGACTCTGCACAAGTTCTAGATCCCTTCACCAGCCACGGCATCTGAAGTCAATGAGGCCTCACTGTGGGACTCTGCACAAGTTCTAGATCCCTTCACCAACCACGGCATCTGAAGTCAATGAGCCTCAGTATTGGACTCTGCACAAGTTCAAGATCCCTTCACCAACCATGTCATCTGAAGTCAAAGAGGCCTCACTGAGGGACTCTGCACAAGTTCTAGATCCCTTCACCAGCCACGGCATCTGAAGTCAATTAGGCCTCACTGAGGTACTCTACACAAGTTCTAGATCCCTTCACCAGCCACGGCATCTGAAGTCAATGAGGCCTCACTGTGGGACTCTGCACAAGTTCGAGATCCCTTCACCAACCACGGCATCTGAAGTCAATGAGGCCTCACTGAGGGACTCTGCACAAGTTCTAGATCCCTTCACCAGCCACGGCATCTGAAGCCAATGAGGCCTCACTGTTGGACTCTGCACAAGTTCTAGATCCCTTCACCAACCACGGCATTTGAAGTCAATGAGGCCTCACTGAGGGACTCTGCACAAGTTCAAGATCCCTTCCTCAACCACGGCATCTGAAGTCAATGAGGCCTCACTGAGGTACTCTACACAAGTTCTAGATCCCTTCACCAGCCCTGGCATCTGAAGTCAATGAGGCGTCTCTGTGGGACTCTGCACAAACTCTAGATCCCTTCACCAGCCACGGCATCTAAAGTCAGTGAGGCCTCACTGTGGGACTCTGCACAAGTTCTAGATCCTTTCACCAGCCACGGCATCTGAAGTCAATGAGGACTCACTGTGGGACTCTGCACAAGTTCAAGATCCCTTCACCAGCCACGGCATTTGAAGTCAATGAGCCTCAGTATTGGACTCTGCACAAGTTCAAGATCCCTTCACCAACCATGTCATCTGAAGTCAATGAGGCCTCACTGAGGGACTCTGCACAAGTTCTAGATCCCTTCACCAACCACGGCATCTGAAGTCAATGAGCCTCAGTATTGGACTCTGCACAAGTTCAAGATCCCTTCACCAACCACGGCATCTGAAGTCAATGAGGCCTCGCTGAGGGACTCTGCACAAGTCCTAGATCCCTTCACCAGCCACGGCATCTGAAGTCAATGAGGCCTCACTGTGGGACTCTGCACAAGTTCTAGATCCCTTCACCAGCCACGGCATCTGAAGTCAATTAGGCCTCACTGAGGTACTCTACACAAGTTCTAGGTCCCTTCACCAGCCACGGCATCTGAAGTCAATGAGGCCTCACTGAGGGACTCTGCACAAGTTCTAGATCCCTTCACCAGCCACGGCATCTGAAGTCAATTAGGCCTCACTGAGGTACTCTACACAAGTTCTAGATCCCTTCACCAGCCACGGCATCTGAAGTCAATGAGGCCTCACTGTGGGACTCTGCACAAGTTCGAGATCCCTTCACCAACCACGGCATCTGAAGTCAATGAGGCCTCACTGAGGGACTCTGCACAAGTTCTAGATCCCTTCACCAGCCACGGCATCTGAAGTCAATGAGGCCTCACTGTGGGACTCTGCACAAGTTCGAGATCCCTTCACCAACCACGGCATCTGAAGTCAATGAGGCCTCACTGAGGGACTCTGCACAAGTTCTAGATCCCTTCACCAGCCACGGCATTTGAAGCCAATGAGGCCTCACTGTTGGACTCTGCACAAGTTCTAGATCCCTTCACCAACCACGGCATTTGAAGTCAATGAGGCCTCACTGAGGGACTCTGCACAAGTTCAAGATCCCTTCCTCAACCACGGCATCTGAAGTCAATGAGGTCTCACTGTGGGACTCTGCACAAGTTCAAGATCCCTTCACCAGCCCTGGCATCTGAAGTCAATGAGGCGTCACTGTGGGACTCTGCACAAGTTCTAGATCCCTTCAACAACCACGGCATTTGAAGTCAATGAGGCCTCACTGTTGGACTCTGCACAAGTTCAAGATCCCTTCACCAGCCACGGCATTTGAAGTCAATGAGCCTCAGTATTGGACTCTGCACAAGTTCATGATCCCTTCACCAACCACGGCATCTGAAGTCAATGAGGACTCACTGAGGGACTCTGCACAAGTTCTAGATCCCTTCACCAGCCACGGCATCTGAAGTCAATGAGGCCTCACTGTGGGACTCTGCACAAGATCTAGATCCCTTCACCAAACACGGCATCTGAAGTCAATGAGCCTCAGTATTGGACTCTGCACAAGTTCAAGATCCCTTCACCAACCACGGCATCTGAAGTCAATGAGGCCTCACTGAGGGACTCTGCACAAGTTCTAGATCCCTTCACCAGCCACGGCATCTGAAGTCAATGAGGCCTCACTGTGGGACTCTGCACAAGTTCTAGATCCCTTCACCAACCACGGCATCTGAAGTCAATGAGCCTCAGTATTGGACTCTGCACAAGTTCAAGATCCCTTCACCAACCACGGCATCTGAAGTCAATGAGGCCTCGCTGAGGGACTCTGCACAAGTTCTAGATCCCTTCACCAGCCACCGCATCTGAAGTTAATGAGGCCTCACTGTGGGACTCTGCACAAGTTCTAGATCCCTTCACCAGCCACGGCATCTGAAGTCAATTAGGCCTCACTGAGGTACTCTACACAAGTTCTAGGTCCCTTCACCAGCCACGGCATCTGAAGTCAATGAGGCCTCACTGAGGGACTCTGCACAAGTTCTAGATCCCTTCACCAGCCACGGCATCTGAAGTCAATTAGGCCTCACTGAGGTACTCTACACAAGTTCTAGATCCCTTCACCAGCCACGGCATCTGAAGTCAATTAGGCCTCACTGAGGTACTCTACACAAGTTCTAGATCCCTTCACCAGCCACGGCATCGGAAGTCAATGAGGCCTCACTGAGGGACTTTGCACAAGTTCTAGATCCCTTCACCAGCCACGGCATCTGAAGTCAATGAAGCCTCACTGAGGGACTCTGCACAAGTTCTAGGTCCCTTCACCAACCACGGCATTTGAAGTCAATGAGGCCTCACTGTGGGACTCTGCACAAGTTCAAGATCCCTTCACCAGCCACGGCATTTGAAGTCAATGAGCCTCACTGTGGGACTCTGCACAAGTTATATATCCCTTCACCAACCACGGCATCTGAAGTCAATGAGGCCTCTCTGTGAAACTCTGCACTAGTTCTAGATCCCTTCACCAACCACGGCATCTGAAGTCAATGAGGCCTCACTGAGGGACTCTGCACAAGTTCAAGATCCCTTCACCAGCCACGGCATTTGAAGTCAATGAGGCCTCACTGTGGGACTCTGCACAAGTTCTAGATCCCTACACCAGCCACGGCATCTGAAGTCAATGAAGCCTCACTGTGGGACTCTGCACAAGTTCTAGATCCCTTCACCAACCACGGCATCTGAAGTCAATGAGGCCTCACTGAGGGACTCTGCACAAGTTCTAGATCCCTTCACCAGCCACAGCATTTGAAGCCAATGAGGCCTCACTGTTGGACTCTGCACAAGTTCTAGATCCCTTCACCAACCACGGCATTTGAAGTCAATGAGGCCTCACTGAGGGACTCTGCACAAGTTCAAGATCCCTTCCTCAACCACGGCATCTGAAGTCAATGAGGCCTCACTGAGGTACTCTAAACAAGTTCTAGATCCCTTCACCAGCCCTGGCATCTGAAGTCAATGAGGCGTCTCTGTGGGACTCTGCACAAACTCTAGATCCCTTCACCAGCCACGGCATCTAAAGTCAGTGAGGCCTCACTGTGGGACTCTGCACAAGTTCTAGATCCCTTCACCAACCACGGCATCTGAAGTCAATGAGGCCTCACTGTTGGACTCTGCACAAGTTCAAGATCCCTTCACCAGCCACGGCATCTGAAGTCAATGAGGCCTCGCTGAGGGACTCTGCACAAGTTCTAGATCCCTTCACCAGCCACGGCATCTGAAGTCAATGAGGCCTCACTGTGGGACTCTGCACAAGTTCTAGATCCCTTCACCAACCACGGCATCTGAAGTCAATGAGCCTCAGTATTGGACTCTGCACAAGTTCAAGATCCCTTCACCAACCACGGCATCTGAAGTCAATGAGGCCTCGCTGAGGGACTCTGCACAAGTCCTAGATCCCTTCACCAGCCACGGCATCTGAAGTCAATGAGGCCTCACTGTTGGACTCTGCACAAGTTCTAGATCCCTTCACCAACCACGGCATTTGAAGTCAATGAGGCCTCACTGTGGGACTCTGCACAAGTTCTAGATCCCTTCACCAACCACGCCATCTGAAGTCAATGAGGCCTCACTGAGGGACTCTGCACAAGTTCTAGATCCCTTGACTAGCCACGGCATTTGAAGTCAATGAGGCCTCACTGTGGGACTCTGCACAAGTTCTAGATCCCTATACCAGCCACGGCATCTGAAGTCAATGAAGCCTCACTGTGGGACTCTGCACAAGTTCTAGATCCCTTCACCAACCACGGCATCTGAAGTCAATGAGGCCTCACTGAGGGACTCTGCACAAGTTATAGATCCCTTCACCAGCCACGGCATTTGAAGCCAATGAGGCCTCACTGTTGGACTCTGCACAAGTTCTAGATCCCTTCACCAGCCACGGCATTTGAAGTCAATGAGCCTCAGTATTGGACTCTGCACAAGTTCAAGATCCCTTCACCAACCATGTCATCTGAAGTCAATGAGGCCTCACTGAGGGACTCTGCACAAGTTCTAGATCCCTTCACCAGCCACGGCATCTGAAGTCAATGAGGCCTCACTGTGGGACTCTGCACAAGTTCTAGATCCCTTCACCAACCACGGCATCTGAAGTCAATGAGCCTCAGTATTGGACTCTGCACAAGTTCAAGATCCCTTCACCAACCACGGCATCTGAAGTCAATGAGGCCTCGCTGAGGGACTCTGCACAAGTCCTAGATCCCTTCACCAGCCACGGCATCTGAAGTCAATGAGGCCTCACTGTTGGACTCTGCACAAGTTCTAGATCCCTTCACCAACCACGGCATTTGAAGTCAATGAGGCCTCACTGTGGGACTCTGCACAAGTTCTAGATCCCATCACCAACCACGCCATCTGAAGTCAATGAGGCCTCACTGAGGGACTCTGCACAAGTTCTAGATCCCTTGACTAGCCACGGCATTTGAAGTCAATGAGGCCTCACTGTGGGACTCTGCACAAGTTCTAGATCCCTACACCAGCCACGGCATCTGAAGTCAATGAAGCCTCACTGTGGGACTCTGCACAAGTTCTAGATCCCTTCACCAACCACAGCATCTGAAGTCAATGAGGCCTCACTGAGGGACTCTGCACAAGTTCTAGATCCCTTCACCAGCCACGGCATTTGAAGCCAATGAGGCCTCACTGTTGGACTCTGCACAAGTTCTAGATCCCTTCACCAACCACGGCATTTTAAGTCAATGAGGCCTCACTGAGGGACTCTGCACAAGTTCAAGATCCCTTCCTCAACCACGGCATCTGAAGTCAATGAGGCCTCACTGAGGTACTCTAAACAAGTTCTAGATCCCTTCACCAGCCCTGGCATCTGAAGTCAATGAGGCGTCTCTGTGGGACACTGCACAAACTCTAGATCCCTTCACCAGCCACGGCATCTAAAGTCAGTGAGGCCTCACTGTGGGACTCTGCACAAGTTCTAGATCCCTTCACCAACCACGGCATCTGAAGTCAATGAGGCCTCACTGTTGGACTCTGCACAAGTTCAAGATCCCTTCACCAGCCACGGCATCTGAAGTCAATGAGGCCTCGCTGAGGGACTCTGCACAAGTTCTAGATCCCTTCACCAGCCACGGCATCTGAAGTCAATGAGGCCTCACTGTGGGACTCTGCACAAGTTCTAGATCCCTTCACCAACCACGGCATCTGAAGTCAATGAGCCTCAGTATTGGACTCTGCACAAGTTCAAGATCCCTTCACCAACCACGGCATCTGAAGTCAATGAGGCCTCGCTGAGGGACTCTGCACAAGTCCTAGATCCCTTCACCAGCCACGGCATCTGAAGTCAATGAGGCCTCACTGTTGGACTCTGCACAAGTTCTAGATCCCTTCACCAACCACGGCATTTGAAGTCAATGAGGCCTCACTGTGGGACTCTGCACAAGTTCTAGATCCCTTCACCAACCACGCCATCTGAAGTCAATGAGGCCTCACTGAGGGACTCTGCACAAGTTCTAGATCCCTTGACTAGCCACGGCATTTGAAGTCAATGAGGCCTCACTGTGGGACTCTGCACAAGTTCTAGATCCCTACACCAGCCACGGCATCTGAAGTCAATGAAGCCTCACTGTGGGACTCTGCACAAGTTCTAGATCCCTTCACCAACCACGGCATCTGAAGTCAATGAGGCCTCACTGAGGGACTCTGCACAAGTTATAGATCCCTTCACCAGCCACGGCATTTGAAGCCAATGAGGCCTCACTGTTGGACTCTGCACAAGTTCTAGATCCCTTCACCAGCCACGGCATTTGAAGTCAATGAGCCTCAGTATTGGACTCTGCACAAGTTCAAGATCCCTTCACCAACCATGTCATCTGAAGTCAATGAGGCCTCACTGAGGGACTCTGCACAAGTTCTAGATCCCTTCACCAGCCACGGCATCTGAAGTCAATGAGGCCTCACTGTGGGACTCTGCACAAGTTCTAGATCCCTTCACCAACCACGGCATCTGAAGTCAATGAGCCTCAGTATTGGACTCTGCACAAGTTCAAGATCCCTTCACCAACCACGGCATCTGAAGTCAATGAGGCCTCGCTGAGGGACTCTGCACAAGTCCTAGATCCCTTCACCAGCCACGGCATCTGAAGTCAATGAGGCCTCACTGTTGGACTCTGCACAAGTTCTAGATCCCTTCACCAACCACGGCATTTGAAGTCAATGAGGCCTCACTGTGGGACTCTGCACAAGTTCTAGATCCCTTCACCAACCACGCCATCTGAAGTCAATGAGGCCTCACTGAGGGACTCTGCACAAGTTCTAGATCCCTTGACTAGCCACGGCATTTGAAGTCAATGAGGCCTCACTGTGGGACTCTGCACAAGTTCTAGATCCCTACACCAGCCACGGCATCTGAAGTCAATGAAGCCTCACTGTGGGACTCTGCACAAGTTCTAGATCCCTTCACCAACCACGGCATCTGAAGTCAATGAGGCCTCACTGAGGGACTCTGCACAAGTTCTAGATCCCTTCACCAGCCACGGCATTTGAAGCCAATGAGGCCTCACTGTTGGACTCTGCACAAGTTCTAGATCCCTTCACCAACCACGGCATTTGAAGTCAATGAGGCCTCACTGAGGGACTCTGCACAAGTTCAAGATCCCTTCCTCAACCACGGCATCTGAAGTCAATGAGGCCTCACTGAGGTACTCTACACAAGTTCTGGATCCCTTCACCAGCCCTGGCATCTGAAGTCAATGAGGCGTCTCTGTGGGACTCTGCACAAACTCTAGATCCCTTCACCAGCCACGGCATCTAAAGTCAGTGAGGCCTCACTGTGGGACTCTGCACAAGTTCTAGATCCTTTCACCAGCCACGGCATCTGAAGTCAATGAGGACTCACTGTGGGACTCTGCACAAGTTCTAGATCCCTTCAATAACCACGGCATCTGAAGTCAATGAGGCCTCACTGTTGGACTCTGCACAAGTTCAAGATCCCTTCACCAGCCACGGCATTTGAAGTCAATGAGCCTCAGTATTGGACTCTGCACAAGTTCAAGATCCCTTCACCAACCATGTCATCTGAAGTCAATGAGGCCTCACTGAGGGACTCTGCACAAGTTCTAGATCCCTTCACCAGCCACGGCATCTGAAGTCAATGAGCCTCAGTATTGGACTCTGCACAAGTTCAAGATCCCTTCACCAACCACGGCATTTGAAGTCAATGAGGCCTCGCCGAGGGACTCTGCACAAGTCCTAGATCCCTTCACAAGCCACGGCATCTGAAGTCAATGAGGCCTCGCTGAGGGACTCTGCACAAGTCCTAGATCCCTTCACAAGCCACGGCATCTGAAGTCAATGAGGCCTCGCTGAGGGACTCTGCACAAGTCCTAGATCCCTTCACAAGCCACGGCATCTGAAGTCAATGAGGCCTCACTGTGGGACTCTGCACAAGTTCTAGATCCCTTCACCAGCCACGGCATCTGAAGTCAATTAGGCCTCACTGAGGTACTCTACACAAGTTCTAGATCCCTTCACCAGCCACGGCATCTGAAGTCAATGAGGCCTCACTGTGGGACTCTGCACAAGTTCGAGATCCCTTCACCAACCACGGCATCTGAAGTCAATGAGGCCTCGCTGAGGGACTCTGCACAAGTTCTAGATCCCTTCACCAGCCACGGCATCTGAAGTTAATGAGGCCTCACTGTGGGACTCTGCACAAGTTCTAGATCCCTTCACCAGCCACGGCATCTGAAGTCAATTAGGCCTCACTGAGGTACTCTACATTCTAGGTCCCTTCACCAGCCACGGCATCTGAAGTCAATGAGGCCTCACTGAGGGACTCTGCACAAGTTCTAGATCCCTTCACCAGCCACGGCATCTGAAGTCAATTAGGCCTCACTGAGGTACTCTACACAAGTTCTAGATCCCTTCACCAGCCACGGCATCTGAAGTCAATTAGGCCTCACTGAGGTACTCTACACAAGTTCTAGATCCCTTCACCAACCACGGCATTTGAAGTCAATGAGGCCTCACTGTGGGACTCTGCACAAGTTATATATCCCTTCACCAACCACGGCATCTGAAGTCAATGAGGCCTCTCTGTGAAACTCTGCACTAGTTCTAGATCCCTTCACCAACCACAGCATTTGAAGTCAATGAGGCCTCACTGTTGGACTCTGCACAAGTTCTAGATCCCTTCACCAACCACGGCATTTGAAGTCAATGAGGCCTCACTGTGGGACTCTGCACAAGTTCTAGATCCCTTCACCAACCACGCCATCTGAAGTCAATGAGGCCTCACTGAGGGACTCTGCACAAGTTCTAGATCCCTTGACTAGCCACGGCATTTGAAGTCAATGAGGCCTCACTGTGGGACTCTGCACAAGTTCTAGATCCCTACACCAGCCACGGCATCTGAAGTCAATGAAGCCTCACTGTGGGACTCTGCACAAGTTCTAGATCCCTTCACCAACCACGGCATCTGAAGTCAATGAGGCCTCACTGAGGGACTCTGCACAAGTTCTAGATCCCTTCACCAGACACGGCATTTGAAGCCAATGAGGCCTCACTGTTGGACTCTGCACAAGTTCTAGATCCCTTCACCAACCACGGCATTTGAAGTCAATGAGGCCTCACTGAGGGACTCTGCACAAGTTCAAGATCCCTTCCTCAACCACGGCATCTGAAGTCAATGAGGCCTCACTGAGGTACTCTACACAAGTTCTAGATCCCTTCACCAGCCCTGGCATCTGAAGTCAATGAGGCGTCTCTGTGGGACTCTGCACAAACTCTAGATCCCTTCACCAGCCACGGCATCTAAAGTCAGTGAGGCCTCACTGTGGGACTCTGCACAAGTTCTAGATCCTTTCACCAGCCACGGCATCTAAAGTCAATGAGGACTCACTGTGGGACTCTGCAGAAGTTCTAGATCCCTTCACCAACCACGGCATCTGAAGTCAATGAGGCCTCACTGTTGGACTCTGCACAAGTTCAAGATCCCTTCACCAGCCACGGCATTTGAAGTCAATGAGTCTCAGTATTGGACTCTGCACAAGTTCAAGATCCCTTCACCAACCATGTCATCTGAAGTCAATGAGGCCTCACTGAGGGACTCTGCACAAGTTCTAGATCCCTTCACCAGCCACGGCATCTGAAGTCAATGAGGCCTCACTGTGGGACTCTGCACAAGTTCTAGATCCCTTCACCAACCACGGCATCTGAAGTCTATGAGCCTCAGTATTGGACTCTGCACAAGTTCAAGATCCCTTCACCAACCACGGCATCTGAAGTCAATGAGGCCTCGCTGAGGGACTCTGCACAAGTCCTAGATCCCTTCACCAGCCACGGCATCTGAAGTCAATGAGGCCTCACTGTGGGACTCTGCACAAGTTCTAGATCCCTTCACCAGCCACAGCATCTGAAGTCAATTAGGCCTCACTGAGGTACTCTACACAAGTTCTAGATCCCTTCACCAGCCACGGCATCTGAAGTCAATGAGGCCTCACTGTGGGACTCTGCACAAGTTCGAGATCCCTTAACCAACCACGGCATCTGAAGTCAATGAGGCCTCACTGAGGGACTCTGCACAAGTTCTAGATCCCTTCACCAGCCACGGCATTTGAAGCCAATGAGGCCTCACTGTTGGACTCTGCACAAGTTCTAGATCCCTTCACCAACCACGGCATTTGAAGTCAATGAGGCCTCACTGAGGGACTCTGCACAAGTTCAAGATCCCTTCCTCAACCACGGCATCTGAAGTCAATGAGGTCTCACTGTGGGACTCTGCACAAGTTCAAGATCCCTTCACCAGCCCTGGCATCTGAAGTCAATGAGGCGTCACTGAGGGACTCTGCACAAGTTCAAGATCCCTTCACCAGCCCTGGCATCTGAAGTCAATGAGGCGTCACTGTGGGACTCTGCACAAGTTCTAGATCCCTTCAACAACCACGGCATTTGAAGTCAATGAGGCCTCACTGTTGGACTCTGCACAAGTTCAAGATCCCTTCACCAGCCACGGCATTTGAAGTCAATGAGCCTCAGTATTGGACTCTGCACAAGTTCATGATCCCTTCACCAACCACGGCATCTGAAGTCAATGAGGCCTCACTGAGGGACTCTGCACAAGTTCTAGATCCCTTCACCAGCCACGGCATCTGAAGTCAATGAGGCCTCACTGTGGGACTCTGCACAAGATCTAGATCCCTTCACCAAACACGGCATCTGAAGTCAATGAGCCTCAGTATTGGACTCTGCACAAGTTCAAGATCCCTTCACCAACCACGGCATCTGAAGTCAATGCGGCCTCACTGAGGGACTCTGCACAAGTTCTAGATCCCTTCACCAGCCACGGCATTTGAAGCAAATGAGGCCTCACTGTTGGACTCTGCACAACTTCTAGATCCCTTCACCAACCACGGCACTTGAAGCCAATGGGGCCTCACTGTGGGACTCTGCACAAGTTCTAGATCCCTTCAACAACCACGGCATTTGAAGTCAATGATGCCTCACTGTGGGACTCTGCACAAGTTCTAGATCCCTTCAACAGCCACGGCATCTGAAGTCAATGAGGCCTCACTGTGGGACTCTGCACAAGTTCTAGATCCCTTCACCAACCACGGCATTTGAAGTCAATGAGGCCTCACTGTGGGACTCTGCACAAGTTCTAGATCCCTTCACCAGCCACGGCATCTGAAGTCAATTAGGCCTCACTGAGGTATTCTACACAAGTTCTAGATCCCTTCACCAGCCACGGCATCTGAAGTCAATGAGGCCTCGCTGAGGGACTCTGCACAAGTTCTAGATCCCTTCACCAGCCACGGCATCTGAAGTCAATTAAGCCTCACTGAGGTACTCTACACAAGTTCTAGATCCCTTCACCAGCCACGGCATCTGAAGTCAATGAGGCCTCACTGTGGGACTCCGCACAAACTCTAGATCCCTTCACCAGCCACAGCATCTGAAGTCAGTGAGGCCTCACTGTGGGACTCTGCACAAGTTCTAGATCCTTTCACCAGCCACGGCATCTGAAGTCAATGAGGACTCACTGTGGGACTCTGCACAAGTTCTAGATCCCTTCACCAGCCACGGCATCTGAAGTCAATGAGGCCTCACTGTGGGACTCTGCACAAGTTCGAGATCCCTTCACCAACCACGGCATCTGAAGTCAATGAGGCCTCACTGAGGGACTCTGCACAAGTTCTAGATCCCTTCACCAGCCACGGCATTTGAAGCCAATGAGGCCTCACTGTTGGACTGTGCACAAGTTCTAGATCCCTTCACCAGCCACGGCATTTGAAGTCAATGAGGCCTCACTGAGGGACTCTGCACAAGTTCAAGATCCCTTCCTCAACCACGGCATCTGAAGTCAATGAGGTCTCACTGTGGGACTCTGCACAAGTTCAAGATCCCTTCACCAGCCACGGCATTTGAAGTCAATGAGGCCTCACTGAGGGACTCTGCACAAGTTCAAGATTCCTTCCTCAACCACGGCATCTGAAGTCAATGAGGTCTCACTGTGGGACTCTGCACAAGTTCAAGATCCCTTCACCAGCCCTGGCATCTGAAGTCAATGAGGCGTCACTGAGGGACTCTGCACAAGTTCAAGATCCCTTCACCAGCCCTGGCATCTGAAGTCAATGAGGCGTCACTGTGGGACTCTGCACAAGTTCTAGATCCCTTCAACAACCACGGCATTTGAAGTCAATGAGGCCTCACTGTTGGACTCTGCACAAGTTCAAGATCCCTTCACCAGCCACGGCATTTGAAGTCAATGAGCCTCAGTATTGGACTCTGCACAAGTTCATGATCCCTTCACCAACCACGGCATCTGAAGTCAATGAGGCCTCACTGAGGGACTCTGCACAAGTTCTAGATCCCTTCACCAGCCATGGCATCTGAAGTCAATGAGGCCTCACTGTGGGACTCTGCACAAGATCTAGATCCCTTCACCAAACACGGCATCTGAAGTCAATGAGCCTCAGTATTGGACTCTGCACAAGTTCAAGATCCCTTCACCAACCACGGCATCTGAAGTCAATGAGGCCTCACTGAGGGACTCTGCACAAGTTCTAGATCCCTTCACCAGCCACGGCATTTGAAGCAAATGAGGCCTCACTGTTGGACTCTGCACAACTTCTAGATCCCTTCACCAACCACGGCACTTGAAGCCAATGGGGCCTCACTGTGGGACTCTGCACAAGTTCTAGATCCCTTCACCAACCACGGCATTTGAAGTCAATGATGCCTCACTGTGGGACTCTGCACAAGTTCTAGATCCCTTCAACAGCCACGGCATCTGAAGTCAATGAGGCCTCACTGTGGGACTCTGCACAAGTTCTAGATCCCTTCACCAACCACGGCATTTGAAGTCAATGAGGCCTCACTGTGGGACTCTGCACAAGTTCTAGATCCCTTCACCATCCACGGCATCTGAAGTCAATTAGGCCTCACTGAGGTATTCTACACAAGTTCTAGATCCCTTCACCAGCCACGGCATCTGAAGTCAATGAGGCCTCGCTGAGGGACTCTGCACAAGTTCTAGATCCCTTCACCAGCCACGGCATCTGAAGTCAATTAGGCCTCACTGAGGTACTCTACACAAGTTCTAGATCCCTTCACCAGCCCTGGCATCTGAAGTCAATGAGGCCTCACTGTGGGACTCCGCACAAACTCTAGATCCCTTCACCAGCCACAGCATCTGAAGTCAGTGAGGCCTCACTGTGGGACTCTGCACAAGTTCTAGATCCTTTCACCAGCCACGGCATCTGAAGTCAATGAGGACTCACTGTGGGACTCTGCACAAGTTCTAGATCCCTTCACCAACCACGGCATCTGAAGTCAATGAGGCCTCACTGTTGGACTCTGCACAAGTTCAAGATCCCTTCACCAGCCACGGCATTTGAAGTCAATGAGCCTCAGTATTGGACTCTGCACAAGTTCATGATCCCTTCACCAACCACGGTATCTGAAGTCAATGAGGCCTCTCTGTGAAACTCTGCACTAGTTCTAGATCCCTTCACCAACCACAGCATTTGAAGTCAATGAGGCCTCACTGTTGGACTCTGCACAAGTTCTAGATCCCTTCACCAACCACGGCATTTGAAGTCAATGAGGCCTCACTGTGGGACTCTGCACAAGTTCTAGATCCCTTCACCAACCACGCCATCTGAAGTCAATGAGGCCTCACTGAGGGACTCTGCACAAGTTCTAGATCCCTTGACTAGCCACGGCATTTGAAGTCAATGAGGCCTCACTGAGGTACTCTACACAAGTTCTAGGTCCCTTCACCAGCCACGGCATCTGAAGTCAATGAGGCCTCACTGAGGGACTCTGCACAAGTTCTAGATCCCTTCACCAGCCACGGCATCTGAAGTCAATTAGGCCTCACTGAGGTACTCTACACAAGTTCTAGATCCCTTCACCAGCCACGGCATCTGAAGTCAATGAGGCCTCACTGTGGGACTCTGCACAAGTTCTAGATCCCTTCACCAGCCAGGGCATCTGAAGTCAATTAGGCCTCACTGAGGTACTCTACACAAGTTCTAGATCCCTTCACCAGCCACGGCATCTGAAGTCAATGAGGCCTCACTGAGGGACTTTGCACAAGTTCTAGATCCCTTCACCAGCCACGGCATCTGAAGTCAATGAGGCCTCACTGTGGGACTCTGCACAAGTTCTAGGTCCCTTCACCAGCCACGGCATCTGAAGTCAATTAGGCCTCACTGAGGTACTCTACACAAGTTCTAGATCCCTTCACCAGCCACGGCATCTGAAGTCAATGAGGCCTCACTGAGGGACTTTGCACAAGTTCTAGATCCCTTCACCAGCCACGGCATCTGAAGTCAATGAGGCCTCACTGAGGGACTCTGCACAAGTTCTAGGTCCCTTCACCAACCACGGCATCTGAAGTCAATGAGGCCTCACTGAGGGACTCTGCACAAGTTCTAGGTCCCTTCACCAACCACGGCATTTGAAGTCAATGAGGCCTCACTGTGGGACTCTGCACAAGTTCTAGATCCCTTCACCAACCATGGCATTTGAAGTCAATGAGGCCTCACTGTGGGACTCTGCACAAGTTCTAGATCCCTTCACCAACCACGGCATTTGAAGTCAATGAGGCCTCACTGTGGGACTCTGCACAAGTTCAAGATCCCTTCACCAGCCACGGCATCTGAAGTCAATGAGGCCTCAGTGTGGGACTCTGCACAAGTTCTAGATCCCTTCACCAACCACGGCATCTGAAGTCAATGAGGCCTCTCTGTGAAACTCTGCACTAGTTCTAGATCCCTTCACCAACCACAGCATTTGAAGTCAATGAGGCCTCACTGTTGGACTCTGCACAAGTTCTAGTTTCCCTTCACCAACCACGGCATTTGAAGTCAATGAGGCCTCACTGTGGGACTCTGCACAAGTTCTAGATCCCTTCACCAACCACGCCATCTGAAGTCAATGAGGCCTCACTGAGGGACTCTGCACAAGTTCTAGATCCCTTGACCAGCCACGGCATTTGAAGTCAATGAGGCCTCACTATGGGACTCTGCACAAGTTCTAGATCCCTACACCAGCCACGGCATCTGAAGTCAATGAAGCCTCACTGTGGGACTCTGCACAAGTTCTAGATCCCTTCACCAGCCACGGCATTTGAAGTCAATGAGGCCTCACTGTGGGACTCTGCACAAGTTCTAGATCCCTTCACCAACCAACGGCATCTGAAGTCAATGAGGCCTCACTGTGGGACTCTGTACAAGTTCTAGATTCCTTCACCAGCCACGGCATTTGAAGTCAATGAGGCCTCACTGTGGGACTCTGCACAAGTTCTAGATCCCTTCACCAACCACCGGCATCTGAAGTCAATGAGGCCTCTCAGTGGGACTCTGCACGAGTTCAAGATCCCTTCGGTAAAGGGGTATTTTCCCCAGACTTTGAAAAGTACTACTTAATTTTTGACCACTTCAATAACTCTGAGTGCATATGAGCCCAGTTCAACGCATTTGATGCAGAACCTGTCCCAGAAAATTGCAGTCTTCAGGTGCACCAGTATTGGCACGGAAAGCTGTGTCAGTGGCCGGAATTAGCAAATTGTGCACTGGCTGTTTTTGCCAATGCTGGGAGGGCCTTTTCACAGATAAAATGTACATGGAGAGGAAAGAGCAAGCGTGCATAACCAAAGACTTACTGAAGAAGTATTGTTCGGTGTACTACAATACGCTTGATTTGTAAAAATGTATTTGGACATCTATATACACTATCAATCAATCAATCATAGACATTTATAGAGCGCTCTACTTACCCGGAGGGTCTCAAGGCGCTGGGGGGGGGGTGCTGCTTCTGCCTGAACAGCCAGGTCTTGAGCTTCTTCCTGAAGGCGAGGTGGTCTTGGGTCAGGCGCAGGTCGGTCGGGAGGGAGTTCCAGGTCTTGGCGGCCAGGTAGGAGAAGGACCTTCCTCCTGTTGTCGTTCTTCGGATGCGGGGGACGGCGGCGAGGGTGTGACTGGCTGATCGGAGGTGTCGTTTGGGAGCGTAGAAGTTGATGCTGTTGTTGAGGTAGCTCGGGCCTTGATCGTGTAGGGCTTTGTGTGCGTGGGTCAGGAGACGGAAGGTGATTCTCTTGTTGACCGGGAGCCAGTGCAGGTCTCTTAGGTGTCCGGAGATGTGGCTGTGTCGTGGGATGTCTGGCTGAGGCGTTCTGGATCCGTTGGAGTCTCTTCTGGAGCTTGGTGGTGGTTCCGGCATAGAGGGCGTTGCCGTAGTCCAGTCGGCTGGTGACAAGGGCCTGGGTGACAGTCTTCCTGGTCTCGGTGGGGATCCACCGGAAGATCTTCCGTAGCATGCGCAGGATGTTGAAGCACGACGAGGAGACTGCGTTGACTTGCTTGGTCATGGAGAGGGAGGAGTCCAGGATGAAGCCCAGGTTGCGTGCGTGGTCTGTCAGTTTGGGTGCAGTTCCCAGGGCGGGGGGCCACCAGGAGTCGTCCCAGGTGGAGGGCGAGGATCCCAGGATGAGGACTTCCGTCTTGTCCGAGTTCAGCTTCAGGCGGCTGGTCGACATCCACTCGGCTACTTCTTTCATTCCTTCTTGAAGGTTGGCTCTGGCGGTGGCGGGTCGTTGGTAAGGGAGAGGATCAGCTGGGTATCGTCGGCGTAGGAGATGATGTTCAGGTTGTGTTGGCGTGCGATGGCCGCGAGGGGGCTCATGTAGACGTTGAAGAGGGTAGGGCTCAGCGAGGATCCTTGGGGTACGCCGCAGATGACTTCGGTGGCCTTTGATTTGTACGGTGGTAGTCGGACTCTCTGGGTTCTTCCGTCGAGGAAGGAGATGATCCATTCCAGTGCCTTCTCCTGGATTCCGACGTTGTAGAGGCGCTGCACTAGGGTGCGGTGGCAGACGGTGTCGAAGGCCGCGGAGAGGTCTAGGAGGATGAGGGCCGCTGTTTCTCCGTTATCCATCAGGGTTCGGATGTCATCGGTGGCAGCGATGAGGGCGGTCTCGGTGCTGTGGTTGGCTCGGAAGCCAGACTGTGAGGGGTCGAGAGATCCGTTCGTCTTGAGGAAGGCGGCCAGTTGCTTGTTGACGGTCTTCTCGATGACTTTGGCTGGGAACGGGAGGAGCGAGATGGGGCGGTAATTCTTGAGTTCGGTGGGGTCCACTGTTGGTTTCTTGAGTAGAGCGCTGAGTTTGGCGTGCTTCCAGCTCTCAGGGAAGGTGGCGGTGTCGAATGAGGTGTTGATGATGTCCCGCAGGTGGGGTGCGATGACAGCGTCGGCCTTGTTGAAGACGTGGTGAGGGCAGGGGTCGGTCGGAGATCCGGAGTGGATGGAGTTCATCATGCGGACGGTGTCTTCGGTGCTGATAGGAGTCCAGGCGTGGAGGGTGGTGGTGGGGGGCGGTGGTTCGGTTGAGTCGGACGTGGCGTTCATCGGTTGGGTGTTGAAGCTGTTGTGTATGTCCGCGATCTTGTTGTGGAAGTGGGAGGCGAGGGAGTTGCAGAGTTCTTGCGATGGGGTGATGTCGTTGTTTCCGGCGTTGGGGTTGGAGAGCTCTTTCACAATGTTGAAGAGTTCCTTGCAGTTGTGTGCGTTGTTGTCCAGTCGGTCCTTGAATGCAGTTTTCTTGGTGTCGCGGATCAGCTGGTGGTGCTTCCGGGTGGCAAGCTTGAGGGTGGTCATGTTGTCCGGTGTTGGCTCCCTTCTCCAGGCTTTCTCGAGGGCTCGGCAGTTCTTCTTGGAGCTCTTGAGTTCGTCTGTGAACCATGGGGCCTTCTTGCTGCCGGGTCTGCTGGGCGGGGTCTTCAGTGGGGCAAGTTCGTCCGCGCAGTTGCTGATCCACTTCGTGAGGTTGTCGGCGGCCTGGCTGGGGTTCGCTGAGCTGGCGGGAGGGTGCTGGCTCAGGGAAGCGGCGAGCTGGTCGACTGTGATCTTGCTCCAGTTTCTGCGGGCGACCTGTTGCTGGTGGTGGTGGATCGTCGTTCTTCTGAAGGTGAAGTGGACGCAGCTGTGGTCCGTCCAGTGGAGTCCTGTGGCGTGGCTGAAGGTGATGTCTTTGCTGGATGAGAAGACGGCGTCGAGTGTGTGTCCGGCGAGGTGGGTGGGGGTGGTCACCAGCTGCTTGAGTCCGAGGTTGTCGAGGTTGTCGAGCAGGGTGGTGGTGTTGCGGTCGTTGTTGTTCTCCAGGTGGAAGTTGAGGTCCCCCAGGAGGATGTAGTCAGCGGAGGGGAGGGCATGCGGGCTGACGAAGTCGGCGATGTCCTCGCTGAATTGTGTGCGTGGTCCCGGGGGTCGGTAGATCAGGGTGCCTCTGAGGGTGGTCTTCGGGTCGGTGTGGATCTGGAAGTGTAGGTGTTCGGCGGTAGTCAGGATGTCGTCGGTGTAGGTCGTGATGCGGATGGTGTCCCTGTGGATGATGGCGATGCCTCCTCCCATCTGGTTAGCGGTGCGGTCCCTCCGGGTGATCTTGTAGCCCTCTGGGATGGTGATGTCGGGCGCTGAAGAGGCGTTCATCCAGGTCTCCGTGAGGAAGGCATCGTCAGGAGCTGTGGTGTCGATGAGGTTCCAGAGTTCGATGGCGTGTCTGTGGACTGAGCGGGTGTTGAGCAGGATGCACTTGAGGTGGTTGCTGCTGGTGTTCGTCTTGGCGGGTGCTGGTGCGAGGCAGGTCCGGATGCAGGTGAACTTGCAGGCGGTGCAGCAGAAGGGTCCGTGGGAGCGCCTCGGGGTGGCACGGTAGCATCCCGGGACTCGTCCGTCGTTGAGTGCGATGAGGGTGGCGGCATCGTACATCCGGCGGGTGGGCTGGGATCTGCGGGGGCCAGGGGTCCTGGCGCTGGGCCCGGTCCAGGCACGGACGGGCGCAGACGGGCTTACTATACGTATAGTGTCCATATACCATGCACGATCAGTTCAGAAAGCAAGTGAAAATAAAAGCAACACATTCCATAAAAACCAAAGAAAGACTATTTTTGTTGTTTTTTTTAATGCTAATATTTGTACCCACTGATAACCACTGTTTTTTTAAGTTATTGAATTCACTGGAAAACACTGGGAAAAAACACCAGAATTTGCCAAAAATAGAAACTGTAAACAGGAAAGCCTAGTTATGCGAAAAGCTGGCCACGCAAGGTCCAGTACAAATGCGCTACTAGGCCTCATTGACCAGCATAGTTTGAATCCGAGCTCCTGCTTCGTGTCACTCTCCCACTGTTGATATTGCCAAAGCAAGCACACACACTCGCCATGCTTACAGAACAAGACCCACCCATTGTAGAAGCCACATTTGTCCCTCTCAGGGGGCATCTTTTGAGGAAAGAGTTTAGCCTGCGCTTGCATTTAGGCAATAGACACGCTTTGGGGATGCAGGTGGTGATTTTGTTCAGCGACAGGCACGCCATAGTCTGCTCTCAATTGCCCGTCTCACAGCAACAGGCATGTTTCTCCCTGGTTTAGTCTGGCATCCATTTTTGAAAAATGTATGTATAGTAGAGAGTTATATTCAGTGACTGGCGCTCCTTGTTATAGTATTTTGCTTGGATTTTAGCAGTTTGAGTCAGTGTGAAGTAATCAGGGTTCCCAAAGCCTACATGTTCCAAGGATGACCCACTTACATTCAAGAACTGTTGGCACGGAAACTGTAAAAGTCAAAGAACAAGTTTATTAAGACCCCATGGGGTGGTGGTACACTCATACAGCACCCTTCGGTAATGCAAGAGGTATCACACTGAACATCGGTGTGACCCTTCTTTTATATGATTCTACAGGTAATAAAACGTACACGCGGCACAAAGTTACAGAAAATCATGTACATATAAGGGCATATTTTGGAATACTGCCAGCTCATTGGAGGGTTTCAAACCCACTGGTCAGTTTGCGGCACATTCCTGAGGAACGACTGGTCAGTGTGAACTGTGCATGTGTGGCTTGACCAGTACTAAAAATAGCCTGTTGCTGGGCAGACTGAAGTGGTCAGTGGAACGGACAACGGACTAAAGGGCACGCCGGCCACGAGGCCGTTCATGATCTAAGATGGCCGCAAACACATACAAAATGGCGTTTCTACGTATAGCTAATTTAAGCGGGAATCGTGTAGCAAAGCTAAGCGCTAACCCAGCCATCGTCAAAATACGACAGACGACCCTTTTAGCGTTTAGCTGAAGCTACCTCATAGTGGACATAGTCAGGGTGTTCATCTTCTACGTCAATTAGCATTATTTGTGTTGCTTCTTTATGAAGCATCATTTTGTCATGGGCAAGAGCTCGTCTTGAGGGTACACAAACTGACAAGCACATAGAACAAAAAACTGGGCCACACTGGATACATAAACAAATAGAAAACAGAATTCCTACAATAATACATAAAATAGTTAACAGTTTCCATCCCCAGGTGGTGAGTATTGACCAGAACCATCCTGACAGAGTCCAAGTGCCATTATCGGGATGTATTTCAGCCGCTATCTTATGTAGTTTAGTGATAGCATCATATACAGAAGGTGCATTATCAGGTATGTAAACGCAACAGCTACTTCCGATGATTCTACATGCCCCCCCACGATCAGCTAACACTACATCCAGAACCATCCGATTCTGAAGCGCAACAATTCTAGAAATCTGTACTTCTTCAGTGATATTTCCAAGTGCAATTGCGGTATCATTAGCCACAGCCTCAACAACATGAGTTAGTCGTCGGATCTTTCGACTGTTCAAAGCTGCCCCAACGAAAGAGAACAAACCCAAATTGAAGTCCACATATTGTTGCAAGGTAGTGTCCGTTTGGTCAACATCATCCAAGACAAGGGAGCGCTTATCACGATTTAAAACAAAGTCGTGATAGAGGATATAGTTGTTGTGGTACATGGGTGGGGCAATGAATACAGGCGGCAATACAAAAGACACGTAGCAAGTGCCTGACCATCCCAAAGGAAGCTGATGATAACCCTTCGTTCCACAGATGAAGTAAGTATTTCGGGAAGTGACAAACGATATACCAGTAGGACTATCAAACGTAAGTGTAGTGTTACATTCACTTCTCCCAACAGAAATTACACCTTTATTGCGTATACATAGGTCTGCTTTGGTAGCGATAACGTTGATGACATGTGCATTCGATACATTGACATTCCGTTGGTTGCTATACATTCGTGAAGCAGACACATTGTCAGGGCGGTACTCTTCATATTCAAATCGAGTACCCTCAGCTTGTGGATACCCATCCCGATCATGATGACACAATTTATTCAAACGAAAAAGCACTCCCCCTTTTGTGGGCCATCTCAAAGTAAAGAGGAGAGTATAAAATGCATTACAGGACCCATTATGCGAAAACGGGAGAGGGATGAGTGGAGTACCCCCTTTCTTCTGATGCCCAGGCAACATCCCACACACCCAGCAATTTGAAGTGTTTGTCATATTGTGTGTGTGATGTAGGATCTGAATAAAACTATTGTTCAGATAAGTCTGTCGGTGCCGTTCTTCATGATAAGGCAGGGTGAAAAGGAAATGTTCAGATGGAGCCGGGGTAGTCGGCAGCAAATGTTCACGTGCAGGTACCACAAGTTCGACTACCCAGGCTATTACCGCAATCACTACAATAGTCAGAACAAAGAGAATGGCACCCAAGAGTCTCTTATCTCGTACTGCTGATAATGCCATAGTTCTGAAAACCTTCGCTGAGTCTCAATAATTCGATTTAGTCACAAAGTTTCACATACACATACGTGTATACCTAAAAAAGAAAAATGTGGTGCTGAACTCCGAGGTAGCCGTTGTTTTCTTCTCCGGGCCAAGACGGGTGTCGCTACTCTGGCAGAACTGATCCCCCCCCCTTGGAATTCCCGGTTTCCGTTTCACAAACCTGGAGCGGTAACCAACCAGTTATTAAAAATACAAAAATCTTCTTATTGAGAGCGCAAGTTATAGCGCTCTCGTCCGGCAACAGTGTGGTCCGGGAAGGCTCCCTCAACTTCGGCCGACGTCACAGCTGGGCTCTTTTCTTTCTCCAAAATCTCTTTGTAGTCAGTCAGTACAGCAGGAGTCACCAGGTCCGGAGAGACACGGCGACAATGTGTCGAATCCACCCACCGCTTCCTGTTGGTCACTCGTACAGCGGTGCGGGTTGCAAGGAGGACCTGTTCGGGGCCCTTCCACCTGGGCTCCAGACTGCTTGCTCTCTCAAACGAGCGAATCATCACGTGGTCACCAGGGCGGAGATCATGGCCCTCTCCAGTAGAGTTGTCAGGGAGCGCTTCTCGAACCTGTTGGTGAATAGAGAGCAAATCATTTGTTAATCGTGCCAAATAATCATTCATCATAACACAAGGCACATCATGTATTAATCGCGGCTTGGGCACCCCCCAGATATTCATAGGGCGCCCAAACACCACCTCATAAGGCGTAAGGCCAGTTCGTGAGTGGGGTACTGATCTAAGAGAGAGTAGTGCTAGCGGCAAAGCATCTGGCCACTTCAACGATGTAGACGCCACAATTTTGGCCAGCTTAAGCTTCAACGTTGCATTGTACCGCTCGACCAGACCTGCTGACTGAGGGTGGAATACAGCGTGGAACTTCTGCTGAATCCCTAACCCCTTCAGTACATATTCCACAATCTTTCAAACAAAATGAGGCCCATTATCGCTCCACAGAAATTTGCAAACTCCAAAGCGAGGAAAGAATTCCTTAAGCAACACCTTAGCTGTTGTCAAAGCCATGTTGTCTTTCGTGGGGTAGGCCTCAACCCATTTGCTAAAAGCACATACCACCACTAGGACATACTTCAGGTTATTGCAGCGCTCAAGTTGGATGTAATCCATTTGGAGTACCTCAAATGGTGCAGAAGGTGGAACGAACCCTCCTTTCGGAGTATGGGTCCCCTTTCCAGGATTGTGTTGCAAACATACCAGGCAGGTCTGCACTACTCTCTTTGCAGTATTAGCAATCTCGGGATGTTCCCAAACTCGTGTTAAAAGCCGAGTGATTGCAAGAGCTCCGACATGCGCCAGTCCATGTGTCATCTGGACCATCGCCTGCAAGTAAGCTGCAGGCAATTTCCACTTTTCCATGTCTTTGCTTCTCCAACAACCCTCGTCATCTAGTACCCCATCTGCTGCCCACGTCGCAAGTTCAGATTCAGTAGCTGATTTTTGAATGTCTAATATTTCCGCTCTAGCATCACTCCATCGCTCAGCCTGTGATTGTACCACATACATGGGGGAGCTAGTTCGGGACATAGCCGTTTGTCTTGCTATGCTGTCTGCAAAAGCATTTCCTTGACCCACTTTATCCGTAATCTTTTTGTGGGCACTGCATTTTACTATCGCTACTTTCTTTGGGCCTAGCAGCGCATTTAGGAGATCACACACTAGTTCTCCGTGCATAATGTGCTCTCCGTGAGATGTCAAAAACCCACGTTCTCTCCAAAGTAGCCCAAAGTCATGTGCCACTCCAAAGGCGTACCGGCTGTCCGTGTATATGTTCACACATAAACCAGCACTCAGTTCGCAGGCTCTTGTTAGGGCTATCAGCTCCGCTGCCTGAGCCGACTTTTGTGGTATCCTAGCTGTTTCTACCACTGTCTTAAGTGTCGTGATCGCATAGGCTGCGGAAGTCATGCGATCTGGCAGCCTCAAACACGATCCATCAACCCACAGTTCCCCATCCACATCTGGAAGTGGGACATCCTGTAAGTCGACACAACCCTTTGTCTGTTCCTCGGTCAGGAAAACACAATCGTGGTGTTTTTCTTCCTGACCCTCCTCGGCCGGATAGGGCAATAAAGTGGCAGGGTTCAAAGTAGCGCATCTTTTCAGTGTAATATGTGGCGCCAAAAGTGTCAGTTCATATCCTGTTAGCCGTGCACTCGTGAGGTATTGGGTCTTCGTTTGGTTTAGCAGGGCATCTACTGCGTGAGGAACTAACACCAACAGTTTGTGTGATAACACTATTCCCTCACTCTGCCGTATGGCCACTGCTGTTGCTGCTACCGCTCGAAAACACCCAGGCAACCCTCGCGCTACAGGATCCAGAATGGCAGAGAAGTATGCACATGGTCTCTGCTTATCCCCATGTAATTGTACTAATACTGACAATGCGCACCCATCATTTTCGTGCACGTACAATGTGAAAAGTTTCGTGTAGTCTGGTGTGCCTAACACGGGTGCGGAACAAAGGGCCTGCCTCAACTGTTAAAAAGCCTTCTGACATTCATCTGTCCACTCAAGGGGCATTGGTGTAGCTTTGGACAGTAATGCTAGCAAAGGTTTTATGATATGTGAAAAACCCATGATCCATTGTCTACAGAAGGACGTCAACCCTATGAAGGCACGTACATCTCTCTGCGTGCGTGGGACTGGTGTGTCTAAAATTGCTTGAATTAGATCAGATGTTAATGCACGCCCCTCCTTAGACAACAGATGACCGAGGTAGGTCACCTGAGGTCTACAGTATTGAAGCTTCTTCTTCGAAACCTTATGATTATTCTGTGCCAAAAAGGAAAGCAACGCAAGTGTACTCTGTTCACATTGTGCATAAGAGTCAGCAGCCAGCAGAAGGTCATCCACGTACTGGATAAGAGCAACGCCAGACTGCAATTTAAAGGAATCCAACTGCCTTTTCAAAGCCTGACTATAGATGCTAGGACTTTCAGTATATCCCTGGGGAACTCGACAAAATCTATACGATTTATTATTTAGCGTAAAGCCAAACAAGTATCTGCTATCAGGATGAACAGGGATGGAAAAGAACGCATTCTTTAAATCAATTACACTAAACGTGGTGGCCGTTGGTGGAACCAAAGTAAGCAGGGTCGTAATATCGGACACCACCGGGTATTGAGGAATGACAATTTTGTTGATCTCTCGCAAGTCAATAATAAAGCGATAGATTTTGCCGTCAGTATCTCTCTTAAGGATCGGAAGAATAGGACTGTTGCAAACATTATAAGGGACCTCCTCCACAACCCCTGCAGAAATCAAATCCTGAACAATATGTGTCAATGCAATTTCACCTTCTCTCGAAATCTTATACTGTGGTACACGTGGTAGAGGGGCCCCCTCCTTAACAGTAATATGTATCGGTGGAATACGCATCTCTCCCACATCCGTATCTGAGGTCGCCCACAACGTGTGCGGGAGAGAGGCCAAAGCTGAAATATCTGAGATGGCGTAAAACCTGTCGGGGTCAGGATAATTGTCATTCAGGATAACCCGTACTCCCTCCGGAGCGCAACGTATTGTCGCTCGAAAATATTTAAGCAAATCAATACCCAGGATATTGTCTGGGGTATGCGGTGATAACAAAAATTGACCAAAACTAAAGTATTTGTCAAGACATAGTGCAAGGGGCTTGGACAATGGGCTGGGGGAGGGTGTGCCATCAAACCCTACACATGTAATCATTTCGCCAGACAGGGGAGCCCTCGGAACCAAGTTTTTCGACAAAGCGCTACGTGTAGCTCCTGTGTCGACTAGAAATTGATCAGTAGAACCCAGAATACCCGCTGTTACATATGGACCCTGCTGATCTACCGGCACTTCAACTGATTCCTTACCCCATCCTACGCAGTCCTATGCGTGCACATAATCCTGGTGTTCCACATTCTCTCCTTCCGAAATCTGATATTGATTCCGCCTATCAAACGTATTTCGTTCATCCTGGCCACGGCCCCTCTCCTCAACCTTTCCACGATCACCTCCGCCACCTCTCGCTCCCGTATAACCTCCTCTTGACCTTCCGCCACCTCGACCACGCTGACTACGCTGCTCACGAAGTACCGGACAATCTTCGGCCCAATGCCCAAACTCCTTACAATAAGCACATTGATCCTCCGCTATGTCCGTACGACCATACGATGTATTTCCTCCACCCCGTCTACCTCTATCATTCCCTCTACCCTGTGTTCCCCGAACCTGCGCCAACATCACCTTCGTTTTCAATTCCTTCGCCTTTTTCTCTACACTTTCTTTAGCCTCCAATTCCTGCCGCTCATAGTACTGAGCCATAGTTAACAAGGACGCAGGGGTCGCCGTGGCCCAGGAACTTTCACTCGACTTCAATCGTTTCGCAATCTCCGGTAGGAGATTAGCCACATACTTATCTACAAACAAATGTCGACCCGTATCGTCTGTCAAAGATTGACCACTGTAATCATGAAATGCCTCCTCGAAGCGTGTAAAGAAATCTGAGACCGTTTCATCGGGTTTCTGCTTACACGACGTTAGCATGGTCCAATCAATCTTTTTAGAGGGAACAAGCGTCTTTAATTTAGTCAAAATAGCTGCCGGGAGATCTAGAATTAACTGACAAGGCTTACATGCTGGTTCCCTGTCTAAATCTGCAGCATTAATTTCTTTCCAGGTGCCCCCCAATATCGTTTCATCATTATTTTTACGAATTTGCCGCCACATATCAGGTGGCAGAATTAACCCAAAGAACAAATCTATGTCCACAAGAGTCATCACACAAGACGAAATAGCCCCTTCCACCCCTTCATAAAATGCCGCCGGATTTTTTCGAAGATCAGGTAACGAATTTTTCAACGCCATAACGTCTGCTCTATTCCACGGCGTATATACCCAATTATACACAAAATACCCTTTCGCATCCTTTGACAATTTATCATCATCCGTACCTTCCCCTTTAGGTGGAACATACAAAGGCGCGGCTTCACGCATAGGCATAACATGCAATGCAAAACTCTTATCTGAACCACGGAGAGAGCACTCCTTAATCTGCCCATTATTTCCCAAACCGGACTCCTTTTGCCTCCTTTTCCGCTCCTCCCGCAATCCGGCTGTCTCATCCCGTAGCGCGATCAGTTGCTTGAATAGGTCGTCAACATCTGAAAGATCAAAATCACCTTTAGCCAAATTCTCACGATACACTGACAACGATTTAGATTCTAACGTGTCTGAAAGTTCCCGATACGCGCCTACAACTTCATCCGCCAAACTAGACAGAAAATACATTAATTCAAGATCCGACCACGCTTTCTTTTCTGTTAACAACTGCTCCTGAGAAACACAATTCTTATTCACTTTACGAGCCCAACTACGCAAATGAGCGGACCTCGCCGTAGTAAACCTGAGAGCAGATATACCCTTGTGATCCCACTTATCCTGTCCATCGTCCTCTGAATCCCCAGCTGGAGCCGTCGGCGAAACATACGGAGGCGGTGACCGATCTAACAAAGAAAAATCATCAATTTCATTATTAAGGACAGGATAAAGTGGTCGGCGGATAGGAAATTGACCAGTCGTCTGCAATTTACGTTCCCGTTCCTCCCTTTCTTTCTTCTCCTGAGCCTCCTGTTCCTCAAGCTGTAAAGCCTTATCCCGAGCAGCCTTGCGCTGCTCTTTGTCCGCCAAGGCAACCTCACGCTTCATTCGCTCGCGCACCGCTTTCTCCCACATTCGCACGCAATCAAACATATTTTGTCTAGACCTGCGTTGAAACAAACATTGCTCTACAAACTGTACTTTACGTAAATCGAACGACCCATGTAGAGGCCATTGCAATTCAGGATCGGCCTTTGTATACTTATGCCATAATTTGCTGTACATAATAGGGGGAAGGCCATGCTTGATGTACATCTCACGATTTGGTGTTCCCTCTGGGGGAGCCGGCTGTGATTCCGCTAACCTAATTGAGGTACCCTCTCCAAGACAGCACATCCCTCGGAGTGTGCTGAAAACAGGCATGTTCAAAAAGTATCACGAAAGCGTGACACCGTATAAAAAGCCACTTACAGTACTTCACACAAATGTGCCGCTCAGAGGAAAAAAAAAGAAAGTTAGAGAAACATCTCTACATGCCTGCCTATGTGAACTGCACTACACATATAAGTTCAAAGATCACAAATTCACAATGTTAGCTAACTCAAATCAAAACGTAGGACTTCGGCAAGCGTCCAAGGACTACCTTACCGATCACAAATCATAGAACTTCAGCAAGCGTCCGAAGACTACCTCACCGAACACAAAGCTTACCCAAATTCTCAAATGTCCAGATTCCAACTGCCAAGGTCTTGTAAGCCAAATCAGCCAAACGGCACTTTCTCAGCGATACGGACACTCGAAAACTCAGTCGGAGACCGGCGCCACCTGGAAGGTCAGATCGGAAGGAAAGGAAAAAACACCGTGGCAGCCAAGACTCGGGTCACTCGTGGCAGCGAGCGCCCATGGCGAGTTTCCAAGCCTTCGTCACGACCTCTCCTTCGGGCATCCGAGTCGCCGATGAGTCCCTTCATGGTCGCCAATTTGAAGTAATCAGGGTTCCCAAAGCCTACATGTTCCAAGGATGACCCACTTACATTCAAGAACTGTTGGCACGGAAACTGTAAAAGTCAAAGAACAAGTTTATTAAGACCCCATGGGGTGGTGGTACACTCATACAGCACCCTTCGGTAATGCAAGAGGTATCACACCGAACATCGGTGTGACCCTTCTTTTATATGATTCTACAGGTAATAAAACGTACACGCGGCACAAAGTTACAGAACATCATGTACATATAAGGGCATATTTTGGAATACTGCCAGCTCATTGGAGGGTTTCAAACCCACTGGTCAGTTTGCGGCACATTCCTGAGGAACGACTGGTCAGTGTGAACTGCGCATGTGTGGCTTGACCAGTACTAAAAATAGCCTGTTGCTGGGCAGACTGAAGTGGTCAGTGGAACGGACAATGGACTAAAGGGCACGCAGGCCACGAGGCCGTTCATGATCTAAGATGGCCGCCAACACATACAAAATGGCGTTTCTACGTATAGCTAATTTAAGCGGGAATCGTGTAGCAAAGCTAAGCGCTAACCCAGCCATCGTCAAAATACGACAAGTGACAGTCGCTCTTTTTTTCCAACATGGATGGTATGTGTTTACCAGCAACAGGCACGGTTATTAGTTGCATTTATCTACAGTAAAGTACATGGTTCTGGCTTTATTTACCCTTTGATGTCATATTTTACCTGACCCATATAAGGTACTTGTGCCTGGCAAAGGTATTGTATGGCTCTTCAGATGAATAATGCAAACATCCCAACGCTGTTTAAGGCAGAGCCAGGAGTTCTATATAAGAGTTTCTAAACATTTCACCAGAAGCATAAAGGCACAATTGCTTGTATAAATTGCGGAAGTTCATATCACCCAACCGTCTCAGGGGACCAAGAACAAATTGTATACAACTTCCACATGTGATTTTAAAAATGTAGGGGCATATTATCAAGAACAGGCGATAAACTTATTGCCGCTTTATCGGCAGGAAACTGCCACTAAAGCGGCGATAATGGGCTTGATAATATGTCCTTGTGAATTCCCATAGCAGCCCAGGTTCCCACCAGAACATGGGCTTCTATTGGAATCCTCTACAGCGTATTATCAAGCCCATTATTACAGCTTTACCGGCAGTTTCCTGCTGCTAAAGCGGTGATAATTTTATCGCCTGTTCTTGATAATATGCCCCATAGTTTTCCTCCTGAAATGCCCCTGGGGTATAGCTTATGTTGGCAAGAATGATCGAAAGATAAAAACGAAATGGATTGCACACAAAAGCAGCATTCGCACAAGAAATGAGAAATCTAAAGTAGCCTCACATTTCAACAGCTATGGGCACAGCGCCAGTCAATTGAGATTTACAGTTCTGCAATGTAAGGCGTACACCTGCTGCGCCCCCATGGCACCGTCTGTAATAGGGCCACAGGTCGCTTCGCTGTTTATGGCTCCTGAAGTACGTCCTTGTTTTGACTATGTAAACACATTACCTACAAAAGTACTACAGCTGGGCCATCTCTGCACCAATAGGACTTATAAATGTTAAATTTCCCAATAAGTACCTTGACTGTTTCAACTATATAAATGTTAAGGGCCTCGTTTATGAGAAATGACGCATCGCTGTGTGAAAACAGATGTGTCACTCTTCATTGTGCCCTCCTTGTGACATGATTGATGCTTCATATTTATAATATAACGCATCATGTCGCCAGGAGCTACAGATACGTTAATATATTGGACGGATCTGTAGGCGCAAAAGTGACGCATTGCTGGAGTGTGTCCAAAAGTGATGCAACTCCAGCAATGCATCCTTTCACTTGGGGCCAGCCTCATGTGAAAGGGCTTGCGTCAGTCTTATGCCTGCTGTGAGGCAGGCATATGATATTGACGCATTTGCATCCTAGAAGTGGCGCAGTGCAATCTCATAGATTTAACTGTGTCACTCCCATGACCCTTTCTTGCGTCAGAACGCCCCCCTGCATACATTATACCTGACGCAGGTATAATGTAGCGCAGGGGTTTACACAGTGACGTATCTACCTAGATGAGTCACTTTGTAAATATGGTGCAACAAGGCACATTGTTTATGCCACTGGTGCGGCACAAAAAGTGACGCACCGGCGGCGTAAAAGTGATGCATAGTCTCATAAATGAATCCTTAAGTGATCAGGGTTTAGCAGCATTTGTTGTGCGCTCCTTTTCAGAGTATCATTTGTTTATTGGTTGTTTTACCATTCCCTAGGATAGTGTACCCCTGAAGAAGGGCGCGGCCCGAAATGCATCGGAAGTGTGTGGGCACACCATGGCCTTTTTAAGGGAAGGCCACCATGCTGTGCACCTGGAATGAAGGTCAATGCATCAGGATGAAAAAGTGAAGAAACAAACAACACTCTGGTTCAAGAGGGATGATTACACGCAAGGAATCCAACAAAACGTTGTTAAAATGAACCTTGAGGAGGAGGGTATATGGGGGACGCCGCTGTGAGAAGGTGGCCTGATATGCAGTGGTCACTTTTCTAGTGCCCACTATGTATCAGTCCAGCAACCCTTATTGATGATTGGTTGTAAGTCAACCTTATAGACCAGCTATCCTAGTAGCATGGATACGAGCAGTCTAAGGCTAAAGACTCGAGAGGGCGTGTTAAGCCAGCTGTTTACCACACATATACCCCTTGAATACCCAGTGAAAGGACACCACACAAGTGTTATGAAAATAAACAGTTATTTATTAAAGATCACAACAGCCCTGTACTCTTTATGAGGACAGGGTACTAAGCACAAACCAAAACTCTTACAAAAATACTTAAGTTAGCACAGTATATACAAATGCCCGAGGGGCACGGAAAACCATATACTCTGAAAGTGGAATGCGAAATTCCTAGCAGGTAAGTACAGTACTAATAGCTTTTGGAATCGCTAGGACTTGACTAGGGAATCGTTAGATTATGTCTAGGAGGCCTAGGGGACTCGGGTGCAGTGTGTGCACTCTCACGCGAGATGCGGGACAAAAGTCTATGGTAGCTAGGAATTAGAAAGTTAGTGTTCTCGGGCGAACCCGACCTGGTAGGGAGAAAACGAAAGTAGATTCTGACCCTTGGATAGTGAGGCTATGCTGGGGCACCGAAATGCCGAAGTTACCTAGCCCAGGGGCTGCAGCTGCATAGGTCTGAAAAGACGTCGGGAATCCTCGTAGACGGACCAGGAGCCGGAAGAAAAGATGCTGGCCGGTGACCAGTGAAGAAAGTTCAGTCGGATCCAAGCCTGGATCTTGAAGATAGATGACACCTGAAAGCAGAGGGGACCAAGTTCGAGACTACTAGCCAGTAGTCAGTGGGCACCAGGAGGGCACCGGATGGTAGCCACCTCGACTAGGTGAGTGGGTGACGCTTGACTCGAAGATCTCACGGACCAGGAGGCGTTGTCGGCGACCAGGATGGAGGATCGAGCTGTCCCACGAAGATAGAAGCTGTCGGCGTCGCTGGACCCAGGATTGGGCAACAAAGCCTTGGCAAATTCAAGCCCACGCGGTGGACCTAAAATGGCGTCTGGAGTGGACCAGGAGGGTCCGGGGTGCCTCTCTTGAAGAAGGAAGCAAAGGCCAGCCTGGAGCAACCAGACCAGCAGTCGTGAAGTCGTTGGGCGTCGTTCAGAGGGCCACAAGCCAGCCGGCTAGTAGCCAAACAACGCGGTGCACAGCAAACAGCAGAAGGGCCCCACGCAGATCGTGGAGATGCAGGGGGGCTGATCTTGGGTGCTGGAGCTGCGCAGGGTCGGGGCTTCTCGGACCCCAAAGCACTCACCAGTGGAGGACACGGTGGGCTTGCAGTAAAGATGTCGTGCAGTCTTGGCGATCGTCGGTCCCTTGAGGTCTCGTCGCACTCACGGTTCTCAGCTGGGCTGTAGAGGTGAGTAGAGGTCAGAGGGGCCAGGGAAGCCGGGTCTCGTCGAGCTGGGTCGTCGGATTCGTGATGAAGGACTTGCAGCAGACCGCAGTGTTCTTTAGGATGGTGCCTGCGGATGCAGGGTGACTACTCCTTAGCCACAAGGGAGAATCTTGAAGAAGAAATCGTGAAGTCCTTTCGAAGAAAGTGGTATCTTGATTCCAAAGATGATCTAATTTGAACAGGGGGCCCGCTCCTATCTTTATACTAAAAAAGGGGGCTGACCCGGTGACTAGGTCCTGCCTATGGGTGGGACCAGGAGGGGGGTGGTTACACCCCTCTCCCCTGCCGGACTTCCCCAGGCCAGGGGCTGGTGTGCCCCTGGAACTGGTTCTGACTGGCCTATGCGTAGTGAGCACCGGGGTGCCACTCAGCAGTCACCTTCCTGAAAAGCCCTGCCTACCCAGGATACACAAAACCATGTCTGGGACGGTGCTAGCACCGCCCCTGACAGGAAACCCTTTGTCCAGGCTCCCCTCGCTGGAAGGACTCCCAGCTGTAGGGGGTCAGACTCGTGTCTGTGGTGGCAGCATCCATTTTGTGGAGCTGAGGCTTCAGTTAACTTTAACCGGGGTTCACAGTTACATACATGTCGTGTCCCTCTAGAAGGGTGGAATGCTAACCCCGTCGCCAGAATTGGCGAGGGGTTAGTATTCCAATTCGTATGACACCTTACTCGACATGTTTTGATAAAGCAATACCAAAGATAGCATTTAACCGCGAGGATTATAATGCACTTAAGAGTATATGGTATGCGATATCATGGAACAGCTATTAGGACTTGATTCCGCAAGCTGCAGACAGGCTCAGCTCATGCCAGAGCACCATCTCACACGATTCCAAGCACTCTGCCTTCAGGATTGTCAAGGCCTGCCATAGGAGTGACTGATAGGAATCTGTGTGTCCCTTTTAGGGTTAGGTATAGGTATACTACACCTACAGCAAAGGGTGATTACACGACTTTGCCCCAGCTGTCATGCAGCCAGTTGTGTCAAATTTAGGAGGCCAGCCAGGGGTGGCACAATACGTGCTGCAGCCCCTGGCAGCCCTGGGTACACCTATGCCCTGAGTTACAGGGTCTGATAAGGTGGCCCAGTACCAATTGGTAGATGCACCTAGGGTACATGAGGTAATTTAGAAAGAGAACAGCCAGGCTGTGGGTCTGATTGGCAGGCCCACAGCCAGAGAAAGTCGTAAACCAGTGAAACAAAAGCAAAAAATCTGGGTGATCATAGGATTGCAGACCCTACTCTCCTACATGACCCCCCCCCAAACTTTGGGACAATAAGCTAACCTTGACCAGGTGAGTCTTCTTGTTCTAAGTGGAAATATCTGGAGAGCCCATCGGCATTGCCATGATCAGTACCAGGTCTATGTTCCACTGTAAAGTCCATCCCCTGTAGGGAAATGGACCACCTAAGCAGTTTGGGGTTTTCACCCTTCATCTGATTTAGCCACAAGAGGGGCTTATGGTCGGTCTGAATCTTGAAGTGAGTGCCAAACAAGTATGGCCTCAGCTTCTTCAGGGCCCAAACCACAGCAAAGGCCTCCCTCTCAATAGCTGACCAATTCTTCTCTCTGGGGGTCAGCCTTCTGCTTATAAAAGCAATGGGCTGATCCTGACCATCAAAATTCAGTTGAGAAAGAACAGCTCCCACACCCAACTCAGAAGCATCTGTTTGGACAATGAATGGTTTGGAGTAGTCTGGACTCTTAAGGATAGGTGCTGTGCACATGGCCTGCTTTAGGTCATCGAATGCTTTTTGACAGCCTGCTGTCCACTGAACCTTTTTTGGCATTTTCTTACTTGTCAGTTCATTTAATGGTGTCACAATGGAACCATAGTTCCTGACAAATTTTCTGTAGTATCCAGTCAGGCCCAAGAAAGCTCGAACCTGAGTCTGGGTGGTTGGAGGAGCCCAGTCCCTGATTGACTGTATTTTGCTCTCCAGTGGCTGAACCTGGCCTCCACCTACAAGGTGGCCCAGGTATACAACCTGTGTCTGCCCTATCTGGCACTTGGTGGCCTTGATAGTGAGGCCTGCTGCTTGCAGAGCCTCTAACACTTTCCTCAGGTGGACCAGGTGATCCTCCCAGGTGGAGCTAAAGACAGCAATATCATCTAGATATGCTGCACAGAAGTCATCCAGCCCAGTAAGGACTTGATTCACCAACCTTTGGAAGGTGGCAGGTGCATTTTTCAGACCAAAGGGCATTACCACAAATTGATAATGCCCACCAGGGGTTGAAAATGCTGTTTTGGGCTTGGCATCCTCAGCTAACCTGATTTGCCAATACCCAGCTGTTAAGTCAAATGTACTTAAGTAGTTGGCAGAAGCCAATCTATCTATAAGTTCATCTGCCCTTGGTATTGGATGGGCATCAGTCTTAGTGACTGCATTGAGACCCCTGTAGTCTACGCAAAACCTCATCTCTCTCTTACCATCTTGGGTGTGAGGCTTTGGCACTAGAACTACTGGACTAGCCCAAGGGCTATCTGAGGGTTCAATGACTCCCAATTCCAACATTTTCTGCACTTCAGTTTTTATGCAGTCTCTAACATGATCAGGCTGCCTGTAGATTTTACTCTTGACTGGCAGGCTGTCACCAGTGTCAACCTCATGGGTGCACCAATTGGTCTGACTGGGTGTCAGAGAGAACATACGTCTGAAAGACTGAAGAACCTGTTTACAGTCTTTCTGCTGATGTTCAGAGAGGCTGCCACAAAAGACAACACCATCTACTGACCCATCATCAGGATTCTGAGTGAGCAGGTCTGGGAGAGGGTCACTCTCTTCCTCCTGTCCCTCATCTATGGCCATGAGCAAGCTCATGTCCTTCCTGTCGACATATGCTTTGAGCCTGTTGACATGGAGTACCCTATGGGGACTCCTGGGAGTTCCAAGGTCCACCAGGTAGGTGACCTCTCCCTTTTGCTCAAGGATTGTGTGGGGCCCAGACCATTTGTCTTTGAGTGCTGCTGGGGCCACTGGCTCCAGCACCCACACCTTCTGTCCAGGCTGATAAACAGTCAGGACAGCCTTTTGGTCATGCCAAGCTTTTTGAAGTTCTTGACTGGCCTTAAGGTTTTCTGATGCCTTCTCCATATACTCAGCCATCCTGGAGCGGAGACCAAGTACATAGTCCATTATGTTGGTTGCAGGCTTTTTGAGAGGTCTCTCCCATCCTTCCTTCACCAAACACAAGGGGCCTCTCACAGGATGCCCATACAAAAGTTCAAAAGGGCTGTAGCCAACCCCCTTTTGTGGGACCTCTCTGTAAGCAAACAGAAGGCAGGGCATCAGGACATCCCATCTACGCCTGAGTGTTTCAGGTAGTCCATGAATCATCCCTTTTAGGGTCCTGTTGAACCTTTCAACAAGCCCATTGCATTGTGGGTGATAGGGTGTAGTGAATTTGTAATTGACACCACACTCCTTCCACATAGCAGTTAAATAGCTTGACATGAAGTTTGCACCTCTGTCAGAGACAACCTCCTTAGGGAAGCCCACTCTGGAGAACACTCCAACTAGGGCCCTTGCCACCACAGGGGCTGTGGTGGTCCTAAGTGGAATAGCTTCAGGATACCTGGTGGCATGATCCACTACCACCAGTATAAACTTGTGCCCTGATGCTGTCTGGGGTTCCATTGGACCAACAATGTCAATCCCCACTCTTTCAAAGGGCACCCCCACCACAGGCATTGGTATAAGGGGGGCCTTTGTTGTGCCACCTGACTTACCACTGGCTTGGCAAGTGACACAGGAGCGACAAAACTCCTTGGTATCCTCATTCATGTGAGGCCAGTGAAAGTGTGAGACAAGCCTGTCCCAAGTCTTTGTCTGGCCTAAGTGTCCTGCTAAGGGAATCTCATGGGCCAAGGTAAGTAGGAAACCTCTCTGAGACAAGGGTACAACCAGCCTCCTGGTCATGCCAGGCTTGGGGTCTCTTGACTCAGTGTACAGGAGTCCATCTTCCCAGTATACCTTGTGGGTACCTGTGGCGTTCCCAGCAGCCTCAGCAGCAGCCTGCTGTCTGAGGGGTTCAAGAGAAGGGCAGCCTAACTGGTCCTTCCCCAGGTCTTCCCTTGAGGGTCCCCCTGAACCCAAGAATTCAACTTGATCAAGTTCAAACTCTCTAGGCTCAGTTTCCCTCAATTCCTGCAGGTCAGCCTCCTCTGAGACTTGATCCACAACCTGGGGCAAGGGGGAAGGCACAGCCTTAACCCTACTGCTCTTTTTCTTGGAAGGTGTCTGGTCCATTGTTCCAGGATCCAGCACCTGTTCAGTGGGGCATCTTCTGGCCTGTGACCTAGTCACAGCAAACACATGTGCTGGCAAACCTAACATTTCCAGATGAGTCCTCTGCTCCACTTCTGACCATTGTGATGACTCCAAATCATTGCCCAACAAACAATCCACTGGGAGGTCTGAACTAACTACAACCTTCTTTTGGCCAGTTACCCCTCCCCAGGAGAAAGCTACAATTGCCATACTATGATTGGTAGTGACATTGCTTGCATTGGTCACCAGGAATTCTGTACCTGGCATGATCTGTCCAGGGTCCACAAAGCTAGGTGTCACCATTGTGACACTGGCACAAGTGTCCCTATAGGCCTGAGCCATTTTTCCATTAATAAAAGGTGTCTGTCTGTATTTGCCCAAAGTATTGGGACTTATGTCAGGGGACATATCCATATCCCCTGTACTGACAAGGACAGCCTGAGTGAGGGTGCCAACTAAGTTGTCACTCCCCTCAGAACCCAGGGTTAACCCTACTAAACCCTTGGGAGGTGCACTACCACTGCTGGCTGTACTAGGGGGCACAGGTGCCTTAGGGGCTGCAGTGGCAGGAGTCTGCCCTCCTCCTTTCTTGGTGCACTCACTAAACCAGTGAGTTTTACTTTTGCAGTATTGGCACCACCTTTTAGATTGGCCTTCTTTCTTCTTTTGGGGAGCCTGACCCCCACCCTCTTTGGGTTGTTGGGGACCTGTCGAAGACTTCTGGTCATTTTGTTCCCCTTTCGAATCCTTACCCTTCTGGTCTGCTTTCTTCTGACCACCTTGATTCTGGCCCTGGTTCTGTTTAACTCTTGTTCTAACCCATCTGTCTGCCTTCTTTCCCAATTCTTGGGGAGAGGTCAGATCTGAGTCAACAAGATGCTGATGCAACAACTGGTTCTGACAATTGTTTAAAATTTGCTCTCTCATCATCAAATTGTACAATCCTTTATAATCAGTAACCTTACTGCCCAGCAACCAGCCCTCAAAAGCCTTAGTGGCACAATCTACAAAGTCAGCCCAATCTTGAGACTGAGTTTTCTGGGTATCCCTGAACAGCACCCTGTACTGCTCAGTGGTTAGGCCAAACCCATCAACCAGTGCATTTTTCAAGACTTGGTAATCATTAGCATCCTCCACCCTTGTGGTGAGGAGCTTGTCTCTTCCTTTACCCTCAAAGGAGAGCCACAAGATAGCTGCCCACTGACTTGGGGGAACACCTTGCACAGTGCAGGCCCTCTCCAAAGCAGTAATCCATTTGTGGATGTCATCCCCTTGTTTAAAGGGGGGCACTATCTTACCAAGGTGTTTTGTATCAAAACTCCTTTCCCTATTGCTAGGTACAATGCTGCCACCAGTGGGGACTGTCCCACTCAATTGTTGCTCTCTAGCAAAGGCAAGCCTCTCTTTGGCCAGGGCAAGTTCTTCCCTTTCAATCCTCAGATTGGCTGCCTTTTCCTTAGCTTCATACATTCTCCTCTGGGGAGATGTCATTCCCCTTTGAGAGGAACGTTGAGAGCCATTGGTATGAAGGGATCTGATAGAGCCTCTTGATAGAGATCTATCTCGTCCATTCCCAATGTTAAGCTGACCTGAGAGTGGCCCCAAGGGTCCCCTAGTGCCCATCTCATGTCTGCTTAAGTTGGACCTGGTTAGTCTGCTGACTTCTACCTGTTCCTTTTCTGCCTCATCCCCTGATACCACATCATCATCCTCATCATCAGCATCATCTGCTTCCTGAAGGGGATGGTCCTGGGCATCAAAGGGACCCTGTAAGGAGGGCATGTTGCCATCTGAATTAGAAGGGTCTGGGTTACCAGCCCTCCTTGCATCATGAGTCTCTAAGAGACCAATCAGAAAGGCAGTTGTGGGGTTAGACCCCTGCTTAATCTTCCTAGAGGTACACACTTGTCGTAACTCATGGAAGCTAAGCGCAGTATATCTTGAAGGGATGACCTGTGGAGGGTCAACTGACACAAGGGGAACCTCAGTGTTTCCTCCTTTGTCCGACATACTGTTTCTAGTGTGGTGTAAGTGATGCACCTACCTACACTATGTGTTTACCTACTGATCCCTTGCTAAGAGTTGCAGCCAAGGTGTGCTAAGCCTTGAGGAGCTACAACAGCTGGTTCAGTAGAACTCAGAGTATTCTAAGCTTTAGTTATGTGTACCTAACAGTACTTATGTGATCTTTCAACAAGATATTCTTAGGATACGTGTGGTAAAACAACAGCAAGCTCAAATCCCACCGCTGCCACCAATGTGAGAAGGTGGCCTGATATGCAGTGGTCACTTTTCTAGTGCCCACTATGTATCAGTCCAGCAACCCTTATTGATGATTGGTTGTAAGTCAACCTTATAGACCAGCTATCCTAGTAGCATGGATACGAGCAGTCTAAGGCTAAAGACTCGAGAGGGCGTGTTAAGCCAGCTGTTTACCACACATATACCCCTTGAATACCCAGTGAAAGGACACCACACAAGTGTTATGAAAATAAACAGTTATTTATTAAAGATCACAACAGCCCTGTACTCTTTATGAGGACAGGGTACTAAGCACAAACCAAAACTCTTACAAAAATACTTAAGTTAGCACAGTATATACAAATGCCCGAGGGGCACGGAAAACCATATACTCTGAAAGTGGAATGCGAAATTCCTAGCAGGTAAGTACAGTACTAATAGCTTTTGGAATCGCTAGGACTTGACTAGGGAATCGTTAGATTATGTCTAGGAGGCCTAGGGGACTCGGGTGCAGTGTGTGCACTCTCACGCGAGATGCGGGACAAAAGTCTATGGTAGCTAGGAATTAGAAAGTTAGTGTTCTCGGGCGAACCCGACCTGGTAGGGAGAAAACGAAAGTAGATTCTGACCCTTGGATAGTGAGGCTATGCTGGGGCACCGAAATGCCGAAGTTACCTAGCCCAGGGGCTGCAGCTGCATAGGTCTGAAAAGACGTCGGGAATCCTCGTAGACGGACCAGGAGCCGGAAGAAAAGATGCTGGCCGGTGACCAGTGAAGAAAGTTCAGTCGGATCCAAGCCTGGATCTTGAAGATAGATGACACCTGAAAGCAGAGGGGACCAAGTTCGAGACTACTAGCCAGTAGTCAGTGGGCACCAGGAGGGCACCGGATGGTAGCCACCTCGACTAGGTGAGTGGGTGACGCTTGACTCGAAGATCTCACGGACCAGGAGGCGTTGTCGGCGACCAGGATGGAGGATCGAGCTGTCCCACGAAGATAGAAGCTGTCGGCGTCGCTGGACCCAGGATTGGGCAACAAAGCCTTGGCAAATTCAAGCCCACGCGGTGGACCTAAAATGGCGTCTGGAGTGGACCAGGAGGGTCCGGGGTGCCTCTCTTGAAGAAGGAAGCAAAGGCCAGCCTGGAGCAACCAGACCAGCAGTCGTGAAGTCGTTGGGCGTCGTTCAGAGGGCCACAAGCCAGCCGGCTAGTAGCCAAACAACGCGGTGCACAGCAAACAGCAGAAGGGCCCCACGCAGATCGTGGAGATGCAGGGGGGCTGATCTTGGGTGCTGGAGCTGCGCAGGGTCGGGGCTTCTCGGACCCCAAAGCACTCACCAGTGGAGGACACGGTGGGCTTGCAGTAAAGATGTCGTGCAGTCTTGGCGATCGTCGGTCCCTTGAGGTCTCGTCGCACTCACGGTTCTCAGCTGGGCTGTAGAGGTGAGTAGAGGTCAGAGGGGCCAGGGAAGCCGGGTCTCGTCGAGCTGGGTCGTCGGATTCGTGATGAAGGACTTGCAGCAGACCGCAGTGTTCTTTAGGATGGTGCCTGCGGATGCAGGGTGACTACTCCTTAGCCACAAGGGAGAATCTTGAAGAAGAAATCGTGAAGTCCTTTCGAAGAAAGTGGTATCTTGATTCCAAAGATGATCTAATTTGAACAGGGGGCCCGCTCCTATCTTTATACTAAAAAAGGGGGCTGACCCGGTGACTAGGTCCTGCCTATGGGTGGGACCAGGAGGGGGGTGGTTACACCCCTCTCCCCTGCCGGACTTCCCCAGGCCAGGGGCTGGTGTGCCCCTGGAACTGGTTCTGACTGGCCTATGCGTAGTGAGCACCGGGGTGCCACTCAGCAGTCACCTTCCTGAAAAGCCCTGCCTACCCAGGATACACAAAACCATGTCTGGGACGGTGCTAGCACCGCCCCTGACAGGAAACCCTTTGTCCAGGCTCCCCTCGCTGGAAGGACTCCCAGCTGTAGGGGGTCAGACTCGTGTCTGTGGTGGCAGCATCCATTTTGTGGAGCTGAGGCTTCAGTTAACTTTAACCGGGGTTCACAGTTACATACATGTCGTGTCCCTCTAGAAGGGTGGAATGCTAACCCCGTCGCCAGAATTGGCGAGGGGTTAGTATTCCAATTCGTATGACACCTTACTCGACATGTTTTGATAAAGCAATACCAAAGATAGCATTTAACCGCGAGGATTATAATGCACTTAAGAGTATATGGTATGCGATATCATGGAACAGCTATTAGGACTTGATTCCGCAAGCTGCAGACAGGCTCAGCTCATGCCAGAGCACCATCTCACACGATTCCAAGCACTCTGCCTTCAGGATTGTCAAGGCCTGCCATAGGAGTGACTGATAGGAATCTGTGTGTCCCTTTTAGGGTTAGGTATAGGTATACTACACCTACAGCAAAGGGTGATTACACGACTTTGCCCCAGCTGTCATGCAGCCAGTTGTGTCAAATTTAGGAGGCCAGCCAGGGGTGGCACAATACGTGCTGCAGCCCCTGGCAGCCCTGGGTACACCTATGCCCTGAGTTACAGGGTCTGATAAGGTGGCCCAGTACCAATTGGTAGATGCACCTAGGGTACATGAGGTAATTTAGAAAGAGAACAGCCAGGCTGTGGGTCTGATTGGCAGGCCCACAGCCAGAGAAAGTCGTAAACCAGTGAAACAAAAGCAAAAAATCTGGGTGATCATAGGATTGCAGACCCTACTCTCCTACAGCCGCTCTCAGGAAGGGGGGACACATTTGATTCATTTCTGGCCAATGCCCATGATCAAAAGGAGATGCCCTCGTGCAACCAATCAATTCTGATGAAGTGATTCCACCTCAGTTGGTTGCCAGTCCCCCAGTCGTATACCGGAGTGGGATGCACACACCAAATGTATCAATAGACTTAAGGAACATTGCAGGGGCGTCATCCGCATCATTCTGGAGCGCAAACTTGTTTCACGAGGAGGCAGTCACAATTTGAGGCCATCAAGGCTTTTCTTGCAGAATTTAGAATTCTGTCTTCGACGTGCAAAGTTCGATGGTAATTTAGATAACTATTTTAGGAACCCAATTGTGGTCAAAAGCGCTTTTAAAAGAAACCACAACTTAATGAAACATTAGAAATAGCCAGGGAGATCAAAAGGCTGACTCAGGCTTCCAAACAGCTGGATGAAATGAAATGAAAAGTGATATTTCTAAAGCGCTGACTGCCACTCCCAAAGGAACCCCCTGGCGCTGGTATGGAGGAGAGAAGAAGCTCTGATGGTCTTAAGTGAGAGAGACAGAGTTCATCTGAGGATCCGAAAATCCATGGGGCAGATTACCAAGCAATAGCGATAATTATCGCTATTGCTTGGTTAGAGACAAAAATTTACCGCTGAGCTGCGGCGATTTTTACCGCAAATAAACCTTGGTATTACCAAGGTTTGTCGCAAATGCGATAAAAATCGGCCGCAATGCATGAATATCGCTGAAAAGTCCGCGATATTCATGCATTACCGAGCTAATGCTCTTAGCCATGTTATCCACCTCCCATTGGATAACATGGCTAAGAACTGCTCAGGGCAGGTGTTAGCTTTTGGAGATATTCGTGCTTAGCGCGAATATCTCCAGAAGTTGGTAATAGGAGATAGCGATGTTAGCGACTGTTTTCAGTCGCTAACATCTTGGCACGCCCACTTTGCATGTCATTAGTGATAAATATCACTGACATGCAAAGCAGGGCCCAAGATGGTCGCTATCTCCTACTAGCTGTCGCTAACTGGTGTTAGCGACAGCTAGGTAATAGGGAGATCATTTTATCTCCGCTTTCTTGGCTTTTAAAGCCAAAAAAGTGGAGATAAACCCCTTGATAATATGCCCCCAAGTTTTTAGTGCTTTTCTTTATTGTGTTTCAGATTTAACCTTCTCAGGTGCATTGGCAATAGGTTCCAAGCTCGGAATAAAGGCAAGAAGCAGGGTGTGGCTGAGCTGTAAGAAGTGCAAACCCAAGTAAACCTACAGTGCAATAAAGGACAACAGGAAGGGCGAGAAGACAGATAGTAGCTCTAAGGAATGCCTCAGGGGTGGGTCCTCCACTCACAAGGCCAATGCAAAAGGGTGTCCTACTGTCGGTGAAACTTGTTTAAAATGTAAACAAATGGGGCATTTTTTACTCTGTGCAGGACTGTGCAGAAGCTGGCATCCATCATGGACTAGGAGGTCGCCGGAAGCCACAGCGACTCAGCGGAGGAGGGTTCAGGCAGCAGAGTTGTTCTGTCCATTACAATGGTGGAGACGAGTCACAGAATGTATGTCGCAAAGAAAGGAGACAGCATTTTGGGGTGGAAAGACCATGGTGCATTAGGGATGTTGTGGAGGCCGGGCGCGGACGTCCCATTTCTGTAGTCTGGCCTGTTGTTCCTTTGTTACCTGGTTACCAAATGTTGGATGCGCTTGAAGGACTGTTCGGAGACTGACTAGGCTTAGTCAAGTGCTTTAAACATGAAATGTTGCTGTAGGAAAATACTGTACCGGTGGTGCACGCGGTTAGAAATGTTCCTCCGAGTGTAAGGATCAGTTGAAAGATGAGTTAGCTAGCCTGTGTTCAGAAAAAAGCTACAGAACCGGTTGATTTCTCCCAGTGGATATCCACCATCGTTTTGGCCAAAAAGAAGAATGGGACCTCTGTTGACCTCAGGTCACTTCATAAAAACATCCTAGTGCATTGTTCCTCCTTACCCAAGATTCAGGAGATGTTGGGATAACTGGGTGGCGCCAAGGTTTTCTCCACCATAGACCCGATGGCAGCTCACCGCCAGGTTGAATTAAACATGTACTCCAGATAATCAAATGCGTTCAATACCCGCTTTAATACCTATAGATTGATGAGGTTACCATTCGGTCTAGCTTCAGCTGCACCAGTCTTCCAAAGTTAACGTTTTGGCTTTTTGGGAACTGTAAGGAAGTGTTGGGAGGAAGTGATGATATCCTGGTATTTACTGAAAGTGAAGAGGAGCACTTGAGGGTTCTGGGCATGTTAAGAGTCCAAGGGTTCACTGTGAAGGAATCAAAATATTGTTTTAGGGAACCAGCGGTCGAGTATCTGGAGCTTGATCAAATGCAGTCCTGAGGCTGCAGGTAAGGACCAACTAAGATAATTTCTGGGCGTTTGCGAGCACTACTCCAGGCTCATAGGCATCTTTGCTCTTCAAACAGGACCACTCTGGAAACATTTACGCAAAGGGGAAATCTATGAGTGGGGGTTGAGGAGCACAAAGCATTCGCAGCTTTAAAGAAATGAGTTTTTGGAGGCCCGGGCACTTCACCCACTCAGAGATGCTGTGATCTCCATTGTGACAGTAGTTGCCGGTGGAGTTGGGTTGGGCGCTGGTCTTTCCCAGATGCTATATGGGAAAGAAAGTGCTGTTGCCATTCACCTCGAGGTGCCTGTCCTCAACGGAGCACAACTATAGCATGATCAAAAGGGAGGCGCTGGCATGTGTGTGGGCAACAAGGCCTTTCGTGAAATATTTGTGGGGATGGAAGTTTTCGCTTATCATGGACTATAAACCTCTAGGATACCTGTTCTGAAAAGACATTAAACAAGCCAAGTCCTGGATTAGAAAGACTTCTTGCTAGTTTGTATGAATTCAACTTCCATGGCAAACACATTCCTGGGGTTAAGGACGCGAGGGCAGATTTCCAGTCCAGATGTCCGGTCAGCAGCAGTGATGGTGGGTCCAGAGAGGAGGACATCAAATGCATTGTTGGTAAGCTGGATGGGGGATGAGATTGTGGCTCTCGGGGTAAGCAGTATCCTTCTGGGAATGGGAAGAATGTGTCATGCTTGACAGTTGCCAACCAACGCTGAAGAGATTCATCATTGGGGACTGGCCCCATGAAGGGAATGTGAGCAATGATTTCCAGCCTTATTTTAGGATCAATAAGGTGTCCATAGAGGGCAGGTTGGAGCTGCGTGGAAGGCTGTTGATTCCCCTGGTTACCCTTAGAGCTTGGTTGATGAGAAAGGCTCATCTGGGTCATGTGGGTACGACAGGCACAAAGAAAAGAGTACATCATTGTTTACTGTGGCCTGGCACGGACAGTCTTGTGAATTTATAAGACCCCCTTACGCCCAGTTGAGTTTGCTAATGGTCCATGGAAAAGCTGGGTATGGACTCTGTGGGCCCCATGTACGATTCACCAGCAACCACGTGATACACTTTGGTGGTTGTAGACTATTTTTCCTAAATGGGTAGAATGCAAGTTCATGAGGAAACCCCACACCGTGGCTGTCATTGATTTTCTATCTTCACTATTCAGAAGAGAAGGTTTCCCCAAGCAATGGTCACTGATAATGGTGGGCAATGTAAGTCTAGTGCAATGTTCTAGTTTTGTCAGCTGCCAAGGTATCAAACATCTATTGTTTGCCATTTATAACCCACAACAGAATGAAATGGTGGAAAGGGTCAATAGAATTCTGAAGCAAACCATATAAGTATCTGGAACTACCGATGTGATGATATAAGTTCATCCATTATTTTAAGTGATCGTTATGGGATTTACGGGTGCTGGGGATAGCGTTTGTTCTTCTTTTGACTCTTGGATCAGGAAACATGGTGAGAAAAGTACTGTATTATTTGTGTCTCTCAAGAACTGAAAGCATGTGTTCATAACTTAAAAAGAAGATCTAATACACAAAAAGGAAGTCTTGTCTCTGCTCTCTCTGGATACTGGAAGTACTGTTGACTCACCCTGGAGACAGAAGTCCTATTTTTACAGACCCATTCATACGTATTTCTAAGGTCACATATTTACAATGGCAAACATCCTCACCCAAAGGTTGCAACTCTTACAGTTGTCTCCAAGGTAGCAAAGGTTTGGGGCCCTTGACATGAACCAGTGCTGATGGGCTTGCCTTTGGTACACCAGAGTAGTGAAAGCATCACCTGGGCTCTCCTCTGAATCCTCTTCCACACAGAATCTGGAAAAGAGCGGTACCGGAGGCATGGAAGCAAGCACTAGTAAGTCCTCTGCTTAAGAAATCCTCCCTAGACCCCACAGTCACGGCACATTTCAGACCCATCGCTCTCTTGCTATACCAGATTAAAATCCTAGAGAAAGTAGTTAGCAAGACCCTGTCATGCTATCTAGAGGATAACCATCTGCTAGATCGGGATCAATTTGGCTTCGGCCCGGGCCACAGTACTGAGACTGCCCTGGCTACCGTAATGGACTATCTACGTATGTGTGCCAACAAAGGAGATGCTACTGTCCTAGTGTTGCTAGATATGTCGGTCGCATTTGATACGGAGAAACTAGACCTTTACTGCCATCTTAGATTTGCTCACCTGCCGAATATTCTTAAGTCTAAGCGCCAGGATACCCGTAGTGTGACAGTCTGCGCTATATAAATCTACAATACAATAAACAGCCCACCCAAGATATGAAAAAGGCTACTGCAATAATAAAATAGCGCTGTGGCAACTACAAACAAGGTTGCAGTGTCTGGCTGCTCCTGACCCTGCTGGAAGTCTTCCCTTCAATAGAGGGAGACTGGAAAATCATACTGGCTCTCATCGGATTATTCTTAACTATATTAGACAGAGAGGTAAAGACAAGTGGCTCCACTTTCGAAGCCACAGATTTTTAAATAGCCTTCTTCTGCATTGAGACTACTTCACCTGGTGTCAGCACGCCTTACCTGTAAACAAACACCTTCCATCCTTACAGATTCATTCCAATTACAAATTACTGAGGTCCTTTGGTGAGTACTCTCCCCAGCACATGGAGACATAGAGAAATATAAATATAACCCCATTCAAAAAGGGGATGACTGTGTGTGGCAAAAACAAAGAGAAATAGAAGACAGACTTCACTTGTACAGAAAATTTGGTAATAAATAAGTAGATTAATTTTTTTCCCAAAAACAATAAGATGAATTACAACAATATGTATTTATTTACATATTTTACCAAAATATCAACAAGTGCATCTTTATCAACAATCGCTAGCATATCCGATGCCTTTCTTGGCCGCTAGGGGCTGAACTACACTAGGGTGCACTGTCCCAGTTTGCGTATCAGCACACCTTTAACTAGGTCCACTGGCACTATCTGTATAACAGAAGAGGTCCCTGCTTCCTCATTCAGCGAATCTGGGCCAATGCTTTAAGAGGTCCAGGATGGGAGACAAAAAGACACTATCTCCAAACAGCCATCTGTTCCTTCCACCACCCAAAATTAATTGAACTCTTACAAAACCTGCCATTATCACAGCATTTAGATGTTCATGTTTAATGATAATTCTGAACTTTGAGGTCTCATTTGTAGCAGGCAGCACTACATTCCAGTCATCAGCAGCAAACAGTAGTTCTCAGTATCCCTGGACCTAAGTTGTCCCCCATGAGTCTCTCTGGTGCCACCAGCAAAACCTGAACCTCTACTCCTCTTTAGGGAGATTGCGACCAAGCTTCAGAATGACATTATCGAGGTAGGTGGCCACTTCGCGGAGGTTATTTGCCAGATCTGATCGGGCTCCTTCATTGAGGTGCATGATCCCTTTGTAGAGCTCTTTGCCATCTTGGTAGAGGGAGGCTGCTGCTGTAACAGCCTTGGCGAGGTACTCGTCATTTCCCTTCTTCCTTGGTACTGCAGCTACTTCTTTCGAGGCTCCATCGTGCAAAGGGACTGTCTCTATGGGTAGAGGCTCTACAGATGCACCCTGGGGCATTTCACCTTTGGATTGTTGACGACCGGGTGATATCACCTTAGATTTTTGGAAAACACCAACAGGTGTTGATTTGTGGAATGCGTCTTTGACTGCTAATATCTGCCCATAGTTTTTGGCCAAAGTCAGCATAGACTTGAACAGTTGTGATGTTAAGTCCGAGTACTTCTTTTCAATCCTAGCTGCTTGAAGGTAAGACAACCTTCTTTTTATTTCCATGATCTTTTTCTGAAACTTTGTCCCAGAGAGACCCTCTTCATCTGCCAGATCCTGAGCTTTCCCCTCAAGTTCATGAATGAGGGTGGATATCTCGTGCAGGTCCTCCTCACATTCTTTAAATGTCTTGTCAGCAAATATCTCATTCTTCATCTGGTGCTCACCGGAACACGCGGATTCTCTAACGTACTCCCCTATGGAGGATAGTCCCATTCCAATAAGAGAGATCATCGGTGAGGCTTTGCCCATATAATCCAAGATGATTCCACCAGCATTGATGAGGTCACCACCTACGGATACACCGGACCAGAAGACCACGTCCTCTGTAACGTCTTTATGGACTTTGTCTATTTCATCAGCAAAGAAGCGGAAAGAGGCTGCATGTCTCTCCAAGGATTCTCTATTCCTGGACACAACCTCCTTGAAATCTTCAAGGTTTTCAGTAAATGTTTCCAGTTTTTTATACAACCTGCAAAATGTGTAAAAGAAACATGTTATTGTAAATGCAGTATAAGAAATTATGCAAAATCTTTGGCTACAAGGAGTTACTCCTTGTACTGCTGTTGGACAATCCTGAAGGAATGCTATCTCTCCAAGCATCTGTGCATGCACCCTATTGATCTGATGTGAAGTACTACACTCTCGTGTATGAAAAGTGGTTGACCTATGACAACCATGCAACCTCTGTTTTTAGAGCTTCGCTAGTCAACGTGGCCCGCCCTTCCCCTTCTTGTTGCAACTATGGGGGGAATGCCCTGTCTTGGTATCTTTCCCCACACTCACTTCTCTACACCAACTTGGCTCTTGTCCCAAACCTAGGGGCATATTAACAAGGCCAGGCGATAATTATCGCTAAGCGCACTTAGCGCTAGGATAATTATCGCCGGCTAACTCTGAATTTTATTGCAAAGATAGCGAGCTATCAGCAACGATTATCTCCAAAGCGATAAAATTCAGAGCGCAAGCTGCCAATTGTGAGATTATCGCTGGAAATACAGCGATAATCGCACAAGGTTTGGCGATAGCTTGCTGATAGGGATAGACATACTTAGCCATGATATCCACCTTACATAGGATATCATGGTTAAGTCAGAAAAATACCAGACATAAAAAAGCAGCGTTAACCGCGGGTAGAGCTGCTTTTTTTAACGCTAACAGGGTTAGCGATATCCTTGATAATAGGAGAAATGTCGCTTAGCAACATTTCTCCGATTTTTTTACTCCAGAAAGCCCCCTTTGCATCTCATTAGAGATGCAAGGGGAAGCGTAGAGTAAAAGGGTGCTAACATGCGATTTTGCGTGTTAGCACCCTGTTGCTGATAGGGCGCTAGTTTTATCTCTGCTTTTCTGGCTTTTAAAGTAAAAAAAGCAGAGATAAAGCCCCTGTTATTATGCCCCCTAGTTTCCTATCTGTTCCATCATGGCTCCTCTCCCCACACTCACTTCTCTGTTTCAATGTGTGGCTCCTGCCACAGTCTCACTTCTCTGTTCCAACGTGGGTCCTGTCCCCACACTCACTTCTCTGCCCCATCTTGGCTCCAGCGTCACACTCACTTTTCTGTTCCATTGTGGCTCCTGTCAATCAATCAATCAATCAATCAATCAATCAATCAATCAATCAATCAGATATTTGTAAAGCGTGCTACTCACCTGTGAGGGTCTGAAGGCGCTGAGGGGGGGTTCGGGGGGTAGCTACTGATCAAACAGCCAGGTCTTGAGGAGTCTCCTGAAGGTCAGCAGGTCTGTCGCAGGTGGATGGGGAGGGTGTTTCATGTCTTGGCGGCGAGGTAGGAGAAAGATCTGCCACAGGTGGTTGTTCGCTCGATGCGTGGGACGGTGGTGAGGGCGAGGTTGGTAGTAAGGGCGTGGTTGGTGGAGCGGAGCTGGCGGCTGGGGTTGTAGAAGGTGAGTAGCTTGTTGAGGTATTCTGGTCCGGCGTGGATTGCTTTGTGAGCGTGGGTGAGGAGCTTGAAGATGATACTTTTGTTGACCGGAAGCCAGTGCAGGTTCTTCAGGTGGGCGGTGATTTGGCTGTGGCAGGGGATGTCAAGGATGAGGCACGCAGCGGCGTTCTGTATGCGTTGGAGTCTTTTCTGGAGTTTGGCCGTGGTTCCCACGTGGATGGCATTGCCATAGTCCATCCTGCGGGTGACTAGGACCTGGATGGCCATCCTTCTGGTTTCGGAGGGGATCCATCTGTAGATCTTGTGAAGCAAATGGAGGGTGTTGAAGCAGGAGGAGGAAACGCCGTTGACTTGTTGGGTCATTTACAGAGAGGAGTCCAAGATGAACCCAGGTTGCGTGCATGATCGGTGGGTGTCGGTGCAGTTCCCAGAGAGGCTGGTCACCAGGAGTCATCCCAGGCAGAAGGGTTGGAGCCGAGGATGAGGACCTCTGTCTTGTCCGAGCTCAGTTTCAGGCAACTGCTCTTCATCCATTCAGCGACGGCCTTCATCCTAGTGTGAAAGTTGGTTTTGGCGGTGGTGGGGTCTTTGGTGAGGGAGCGGTTCAGCTGGGTGTCATCGACGTATGAGACTATGTTGAGGTCGTGAGATCAGACAATGTTGGCGAGCGGTGTCATGTAGAGTGTCGGGCTGATGGATGATCCTTGGGGAATGCCGCAGGTGATCTTGGTGGCTTCTGATCGGAATGGAGTGAGGCGGACTCTCCGGGTTCTGTTGGTGAGGAAGGAGGTGATCCAGTCCAGGGCTTTGTTGCGTATCCCCGCGTTGAAGAGATGTGTGCATAGGGTGTGGTGGCAGACGGTGTCGAAGGCAGCCGAAAGGTCCTGGAGGATAAGGGCCGCAGTTTCGGCATTGTCCAGCAGGGCCCTGATGTCGACGGTGGCGGCGATGAGGGTGGTTTCTGTGCTGTGGTTGCTGCGGAATCCGGATTGGGATGAGTCCAGGATGTTGTTCTCTTTGAGGAATTGGGTCAGTTTTCTGCTGATGCTCTTTTCAATGACTTTCACTGGGAACAGGAGTTGGGAGATGGGCCTGAAGTTTTTGGGCCTGCCTTGGGTTTCTTGAGTAGGGTGTTGATCGCTGCGTGTTTCAAGCTTTCCGTGAAGGTGGCGTCTGGAATGAGCTGTTGAAGATCTTACGGAGTTGGGGAGTGATGGCGGAGATCGCTTTGTTGAAGATGTGGTGGGGGCAGGGGTCTGATGGTGAGCTGGAGGGGATGGTGTTCATGGTCTTGATGGTGTCTTCATCGTTGACGTGGTGCCAGATCAGATGGCCGGTGTGACTGGAGAGAGTTGAGTCTGTGACCTTGGTGGATGTAGGAGAGGTCTGGATGTTGAAGCTGTCGTGGATGTCTGCAATCTTGCGGTGGAAGTAGGTTGCTAGTGACTCGCAGAGGTCTTGTGATGGTGGGATGTTGTTGGAGCTGGAGCTGGGTTTGCCGAGTTCCTTCACGATGTTGAAGAGCTCTTTGCTATTGTGTGCATTGTTGTCGATGCGTTCCTTGAAGAAGGTCCTTTTGGCCGTTCGGATGAGTTGGTGGTGTCTGCAGCTGGCGTTCTTGAAGGCTGCTTGGTTGTCGGTGTTTGCTCGTGGCGCCATTTCTTCTCTAGCCTCCGGCAGGTCTGCTTGGATATCTGGAGGTCAGTGGTGAACCAGATGGCTCTTCTGTCGGTGCGTCTGTTTGTGTTGTTGTGTCCCCACACTCACTTCTCTGCTCCTGCTTCACACTCACTTCTTTGCCCATTCTTGGCTTTTGCCTCACACTCACTTCTCTGTTCCATCGTGCCTCCTACTTCACACTCACTTCTCTGTCCCATGTGGCTCCTGACCAACAATTACTTCTCTGTTCCATAGTGGCTCCTGCCCCACACTCACTTTTCCGTTCTATTGAGGCTCCTGACCCACACTCACTTCTCTGTCACCTCTTTGCTCCTGACCAACACTCACTTCTCTGTCACATCTTTGCTCCTGACCCACACTCACTTCTGTCACATCTTTGCTCCTGACCCACACTCACTTCTCTGTCACATCTTTGCTCCTGATCCGCACTCACTTCTCTGTTCCATCATGGCCTCTGACCCACACTCACTGTAGGAGAGTGGGATCTGCTTACTATGGTAACCCCCACTTTTTGCTGGTGTTTCACTGTTTTTTTACTTTAGTCTGGCTGGGGCCCTGCTAACCAGGATCCCAGCCTAGTTGCTTCCTCTCTAAATTGATTGCATGTATATTAGGTACACTCCAGATTGGTTACTGAGTTACCCTTGTGAGTCCCTAGGATATGGTACTTTAGGTACTATGGGCATAGGTACCCCCCAGAGGCCTTATGCCACCCCTGGGAAGCCTTCCAAAATGGCACCACAGGTCTGCTACTGCAGCCTTGGTAAGATGGTGCATGCACCCCTTACTAAGATATAGGTTACCTAAATCTACCTTGTATCACTGACACATATAAACCTATAAGTCATTCCTATGGCAGGCCTTAACAAGCCTGCAGGCAGAGTACTTGGTTTTGTGTGACGGGGTGCCCATGCATGAGCATGACCCCTCTCCAGATTTCTCTGTAGCTGTTCTGTGATGCAGCCAGACCATATACTCTTAAGTACATTATAACCTTGCAGTTAATGCTAACTTTGAAATGGCTGCATGCCAACATGTCGTGTTTGGTGTCAAACACTTTGGAATCCTACCCACCCCCGTCAGTTCTGGCGGCGGGGTAGAATTCCACCCTTCTAGAGGGAGAAGACATGTACACACTTACCTAACCGGTAGTAGTTTAAAAGAGCCCCGGCATCACAAGATGGATGCTGCAGCCACAGACACAAGTCTGACCTCCTGCTGTTAGACGCAACTCGGGCAGGGGAGGCCTGGACAATAGGTTTCCTGTCACAGGGAGGTGTAACCACCTCCCACACAGGCTTTTGTGTATTCGCGCTGGGTGGGTGCATTCAGAGAATGCATTTCAGACAGTGCTGGGGGCACACTTGGAGTCACTGTGCATACCCCAGTACAAACCGGTTGCAGGGGCACTCAGCCCCTGCTCTGGTGCCAAACTGGACAATGGGAAAGGGGTGTAACCACCCCCCTCCCCGGATCCACCCATAGGTGGGTCCCTAGAATAAGTCCACCCCCTAAACTTAGTATAAGTATAGGAACCAAGTCCTTAGGACTTCAGATTATCCTGGACAAAACTCTGTAACATATATCCTGGGATTTCAACCTTCTATTTTGACTAGAAGATGGAAGAATCTCCCTTTTGGTCAAGGAGTTAATCCCCTGTTCAAACAGGCACCAAAGAAGCATCTTGCCGGTCCGCATTTCCAAGGCTCCTTCTGGATCCCGATGGATTTGTGTCTCAGGACATGGACTTTCAGACTTCTCAGAGGCCGACACGAGGTCCCAACAAAGCTGAGACCAGCTGCCCTCAAGAGTGACGTGGGACCGGAACTCCTGGACACCTTGCACATTTGCAAGTGCAAAAACTTTCTGGGCTTTTCAGAAGTTGTGCATTGGGCTACTTGTATTCCAAGCCCCTAGCACCATTTGCACCGAAGATTGTGGGCCTACACTCCTCAAGTGTTCCGTGGGCCCGCTTCTAGCATTTCCACTCGAGGCTCCTTCGCAATCCCTGGTCTGTCGACTGGTGGGTCCCCACAAAGGTAATTCTTCCATTTCTTAGACTTATCTGGTTGCTCCAGACGTGCCCTGACTCCCCTCCAAAAGGTGAGTCCCTCAGACCTTGCTGGTCTGTAACGAAGCCAATATTTGCTTTCTGCGTGGGTTGCTGTTGCCAAGGCTTGTTGGGTCCAATTCAGAAACCAACACTACATACTTCGTGGGCAGCTCGAATCCAGCTTCTGGTCATAATCAACACCTTCTGGTCCTCGTGGCTGAAGAGTCAAGCTTCACCTTCTTCACCTGAAATCACCCAACATCTGTTGGCATCTTTTGTCGTCTTCCTGGTTACTGGCTGGTGACCCAGACTCTGTCCCCTCTGCTTTCAGGTTCTTCAGATCTTCGATCCACCCTTGGATCCACCCAACATTTTCGACTTGTGGCCAGCAGCACTTTGCAGCAGATCGCCATTGAAAACGACGACGAAACCCGACACCAAAAGACACCTATGCACCCGGCTTCCCTGGGTGAGGTAACTCGAGTACTCTGATGCTCCCGTGTGTATTGACTCTAGAACTGCCTAGTTCTAAAGGGGTTTGCTCCAAGTCCTCTTCTAAGTGTCCTTTATCTGTAATTTTCCAACCGCGACTTTCCCCATAGAAGTTAATGGTTAATGGTGATTCGCGGCTGTGTTTAGACACTGCACGCGTCCCCGTGGGTACCCTGTGTCACTACCTTGGGTGGTTTCTGGTGGCCCCAGCAGTTCTAAAGGCTCTAGGCCTTGTATCTATGTCAGTCGTGGTTCTTATTTTCAAAAAAAGGGGGGAGAAAGAGGGAAAAAAAGGAACCAGGCTCACCCTCCTATATTTAACTGTGAACAGAAAACCTTTGAAACCAAAGGTCAAGAGCCTGGACCGTTAGTGTCTAGTATTCGCAACGGCTACAAGGGTTGGAATTTATATGTTTGTTAAAAGAAAGAAACAAAAAATGTCCCTTTCTTGAGTCCCCTCACTCACCAGGGTTTCCCACAGTGACATGCTTCATCATAGGGGCCATCCCAGCCCTCTACAGACTGAGGCGTGCTGCGACTTGCGAACTACGTAGGAGCACTTGAAAGTGATGGACTATGTGTGGTGTAAGTGGTGTAATTGTGAGGTGGGGTGGTCTAATCTATGTGAGTTAAAAATACCTTCCTAGTGAGCTACAAATGATTTACTCTTGCTCCTGGGGGGTATATGTTAAAAACGGGGTAGAGGACTAGGGATCTACTGGTAATGAGTCAGGTATGCCTAGTCACTTCTGTCGTCATCATGTTTCGAGCTTCCCTAAGCTCTTCCTCAGGACTACACAGGGACCAGCCCTGTGTTCGCCAATCCTAAACTGTGCTCGAGTGAGATATTTATAAAGAACAAGTTAAATGCTGCAAAAATAAAGCATGCATTAATACATACGTATAGGAAATAATCACGTAGTACATATAACGGGACCTAACTGGGCCCCATGGACTGCAGAGAGTTGCTCGTATCGTGTTCAATTTGAAACTCAGGATAGCGTGGTACAATCACCTATGCTGCAACCTCCGGACCGCATCTCGTGGTTCTTATACCACTTTCTTAGTATATGGTTTGTGACGCCCCTAGGTCTAATCATATATTCTGCTAATTTATTGTGTGCTAATTAAGTTTACTGAATGTACTTTTGCCTCTAGCCTCTTAAAGAAACTAGAGGTAAGTGTTTAGAATAAATATATATATTTTATTTATATACCTGGTGTGGTTCTCCTTTCATTTGGTCATTCATGAGATTATCGACTGGTAAAACAAGCTGCTTTACATTCCTTCAAGACTTAGCCTGAAGGCTGCTCTCCACAGCTACCACTAGGATAGCTTTCTATATAGGTTGTCTTAAACCTACCATCAATAGGGCTCATTTGGACTGGTGCAAGGTGCCCATTAGAATAGTGGACAGCATATGCCAGACCAACTTCTCACACTCACTTCTCTTTTCCATGTTCGCTCCTGACGCACATTCACTTCTCGGCCCCATCTTGGCTCCTGCGCCACACTCACTTCTCAGTTCTTGGCTCCTGCATCACATTCACTTCTCGGCCCCATCTTGGTTCCAGCCTCACACCCACTTCTCTGCCTCTAGCTTGACATTCTGCTCTACAATGAATATATTTGATAACAGGGAACTTGTACTGTGAATTCCCACCTAGGTTTTCTTTTATTATATAGGCATGGATGACCGTAATGCTTTACCTGTCTTCCAACTGCAGTTGGTCACCTGCGGAAGAAAAGATAAAGAGGTTAGGAGGTGGCCAGAGATACCATCTTACATCGACACTCACAACCAGAAGCACAGAACTATGCCCTGACCTGAGCAATTTCTCACACGTATATATTACTATGCGCAGATAGCTTACTCCTCAGGCCTAGAATGCATTCTGAGGGAACCTGGACTCCAGGGGAAGATCTTATCCTTCTGAACTGACACACACACATAGTTCTAGACCATGCTCTGAGCTCATGTGCATGCATGCGAGCAGGCACACATAACCAGAAGCTTATGCACAGAACTAGTACCCACCCTGAGCAATCTCTCACACACCCATATACATATGACTATGGCCAGAACTTCCTCACACAGGCCCTGAATGGCTTCAGTGGGAGATGGGATTTAGTTCCAAATCTTGCAACTGAGGGGATTATTAGCAAGGGCATTATCACCTCTTTAGCAGGACTTTTTCCCGCTAAAGCGGCGATAATTTTATCACCCTATTAGCAAGCTGTCGCTAACAGCAGTTAGCGACAGCTTTTAGGCGATAGCGACCAGTTTGGGGCCCACTTTGCATGTCAGCGATATTTATCGCTAATGACATGCAAAGTGGGCATACACAACCTGTTAGCGATTGAAAACAGTCGCTAACACAGCTACCACCTATTAGCAAGGCAGGCGAAGCGATAAAAAAAGTTGCGCTAAGCACGATTATCGCTAGAACCTAACACCTGCTCACACCACTTCTTAACCTGTATATCCAATGGGAAGTGGATATTCAGGTTAAGTACCCATTAGCGTAAATGCCTGAATATCGCTGGATTTCCACCGATATTCACGCAGTGAGCCGCTATCGCCAGATATTTTATCGCATTAGAGATAAACATTACTAATAGCAAGTTATCTCTGCGATAATATCCGGCGATGTGCGGTGATAAAAAAAAATGTGCTAAGTGCATTTAGCGATAATATGCCCCTGAGTTTTTTTCAATTTCACTCGACCAGAGCCTGAGCATGTATGCATGCACACACACACACACACGCACACACATGCTCAATATTCTGTCAAGCTCCCACACAAGGGCTGGAGTATACAATTCTGGTGACTGATGTTGTGTTTTTCAGTTTTCAACACATTCTGATGGAATACAAGTGTAATGACAGCCTTGCCAAGTGCCACTCATCGGGGGTTAAGGCAATGCAAATGTGTTTGTGTTGCCCCATTTCCACAAAAAAATATTTTGTCACGCAACAACGAGCTTTGCCAAGTTTCATTGCCCATACAAATAATTTTCCGTTCACTAATTCACTCCCGTCTCCTGCAGCTCTCCAAAGGTGACCAAAGGAAAGAAAATGTCAGGATTGTCCTGATGACGTCTAATTTCCACCGCCATGCAGCCGGGTACACAGTTGCGGAACGGCAACAGAAGACCGCTATAAAAAGCTAGCTTCAGTTTGCAGAGGGTCAAGCCTGGAGATAAGAGAAACAGCATGCAGCCGCGGCACACAGCGCCTGGACACAGGCACTTCAAGGCTAGCAGCCTGACACCATGATGTGGCTGTTCTCCCTTGACCTCAGTCAGTGCCTTGTCCGAGGAGCGACCGATCTGTTACTGTGACTGAAACTCTGCTCACAGGGGCTGCAGTGCCATGCCTTCCTCTGAGAAAGAGTGAGCTGTGAATGAATGAATGAATGAATGAATGAATGAATGAATGAATGAATGAATGAAGAGATATTTATAGAGTGCAACTGGTGCTTCAGAAGAAGCCCCCTGGTGCTTGTGAGAGACTGGTACCGGGGGGATACATTTCGCAGAACAGTGCTGTTTTGAACTGCACCTTAAACAGGCTTTTCAAAGAGATGGAGCAGAGAGTGGGGGGAGGAGGGTTCCAGAGTCCTAGCGACAGAATTGATAAAGATCTGCCCTCAGCTCCGGTGCTGTGATCTCTGGGGATGCACAGGAGGTTGAGCTTATACGACCGGAGAGTAGTGTTTGAGCATGTCTTGGATGTATACAGGACCCCTTTTATGGAGGGCTCTATGAGTGATCATAAGGGTTTTGAACTTTATCCTCGACTTGATTGGTAGCCAGTGAAGTTCTTTGAGCCCTAGTCTGAACGAACGACGTTTGGGGATATTCAAAATAAACCTTGCGGCAGCTTTTCGCTCATGCTGCAGCGGGGACAGCTGGTTCTGCGGGATACCCAGGTAGAGAATGTTGCCATAGTCCAGCCTGGAGGTGATAAGTGTGTGGACAATCCCCTTGTGCTTTTCCATGTGCACATTCTTTAACAACTTCCTCAGCAAATGTACCAGACGGAAACAGGCGGCTGCCGCGGCCTTGCCGTGGGGTTTGGAGGAGAGGGTAGTGTCCATCGTGGCCCTAGGAATTGGTGGCCCCATCAAGTCATCGGGTGCTGCATCAGGCTCATGGGTGGGGACTACTTTCTTGACAGACTCAATCCAGTGCCTATGGAGAAGGTAACAAAGGTGCATGCGACTTAAAGCACCCCCGCAGTGTACAACTGGTGTTTGAATCCTAGTGGACAATGGAGGTCTTTTAATTCAATTCTTATTCTATTCTCTGTAAAATGCGCCTTTCACAAAGGCCCGTTGGGTCACCAAAGTATTCAAAACACTGACCCGGAAAAAAGATAGAATACATACTATGCCTGGAAATGTAGTGCTTTAAAATATTGTTAAGAGTATTAGGAGACAATAGCTGGTTGCACGTGTAAAGCCTATAAAAATTAATTGCATGACTGCACAGTGTTTTTTGGTTTCACCTGCAGTGCGCATGCACTGTGCTTGTGAAATCTATTGTTAACATAAATGTTAAAAGGGGCTCACATTCTTCCTCGTTGCTTTTCATTGGTGCCTGTGCTTTTTTCACTTACTTTTCTGCAATTTCTATCACATGTAGCATGCTATTTCCTGATCTTCCTCATGTGTTTGCTTTTATCAGTTTCCTGAAGCCCAATTACTGTTTCCATCCACTTTTGTAGCTGAACTTTTTTTTTTTTATGTTTTGCCTGCACCAGACTTGCGTGCATTTCCTGAAATCTCTCAACACAGCCCTGCCCCACTCATATGAACTGCATGTGCCTGGTCAGTTTCAGCGCCAGCTCTTATATTATGTTTGTCTTTGTAATGCTTGAACAGCCTGACTTTAATATGGCCGCCTCTTAGGACGTTGCCTTGTTTTAATGAGTTGCACATGAGATATGCTCACTCCTGGTTGTTGTTTTGTAATTCTGTCACTGCTAGTGCACACCATCACTCTAAAAACAACAACATATTCATTTTTTTGGTAGGCATGGGGAGATTAAGGGCCAGATGTATCAAGATACATTTTTGCGATTCTCAAAAAGCAATTTTTAAGGAATCGCTATTTGAGAATTGCAAAATGGTATGTATGTAGAAATTCTCTATATTTTAGCGATTTCTTAAAATTCCTTAATTGCGATTAGCAAATTGCTAGTCGCAATTAAGGTATAATTTCCCATTCATTTCTATGGGCCAGGAGGCCCATAAGAATGAATGTGAAATGAATGTGAAATTATTCTCAATTTGCGATTCGCAATTTGCTAATCGCAAATTGAGAATAATTTCAAGGGTGCAACGGTGTCCAAAGGACACCCTGTTGCACCCCTGAACTAAGCATGGGTGCACATGTGGTGCACATACATGCCCTAAGGGCATGTATGTGCATCACATTGCACTTTGAAAAATGAAAAAATGGGCATTTTCAAGAAATTCGAAAATTACCACCATCTTGAAGTTGGTGGTAATTTGCAATTCCTTAGGGACATTTATCATTTTTTTTTGCATCATACATTCCATTTAAGGAATCGCAAATTTTGCGATTCCTTACATACAATCTCAAAATAAGGAATCGCAAATTTGCAATTCCTTATTTTGCACTGAAATTTGATACATACATACCATTTTGCTCAAATGAGTTCGCAAACACCGAAATTCGGCGTTTGCGAACCCATTTCAGCTTCATACATCTAGCCCTAAGTGATTTAGCCACAATAACAAGATGTTGAGCCGACGCTGAGACTCGGACCTGGTTCCCCAGTTTGCATGTCTGCATCTCTGACCGTTATGCCGTGCCCTTCCCCAATTGCTCCTACTGTTTTTTTTACAGTTACAGTGTGCACTTCCAGCTACTGCGTGAATTACACCTTGTTTGAGCCACCCCTTGTGCCACCCCTTGATATTAACGTACAGCAAATGCCTGGCTGAGGGCTGGCATTGTGGTCCTCAAAAACACGCTTGAGAGGAGCAAAATGAATGGATTCCATCTTTTTGGCTACCAGCAGTGGTGATGTCCTTGGTTTGTCTGCTCCTTGTGTAAATGTTAAATGTGGTTTTTTGGTCAATCAAAGCAAAGAGCAATGATGTTAATGTGCGCGCTACACGCCGCGCCCTGCTATGAAGTCCTCTGACCACGACAGTGGTGATGGGTACATTATGAGGCGCTGAGTGGCGAGGGCCTCTGAGCTCCATGTTCAAAGGGGTTCAACATCTCCTGACAATACCTGCTATTGGTGAATGTCATGATCCCACAGAGAGGGTGGGCTTGCGGCAAGGGTGAGACTGGTGGGCAGTGGCAGGTGAGAAAAAACATTTAGAATCATTCCCTGAACTTTGACTGCATTGCTGCTTTACACCCTCGCCAGACACTTACAAACACCTGCTCACACCTGCCCAGGTGAAGCCAGCTCTTAAGATGCCCGAGGCACGTGCTACACGTAAGCACACTTAGGGCCAGATGTAGGTAAATACCATTTACTGATTCTAAAATACCGAATTTTACTGATCGTAAATGGTAAATGGTATGTAGCTATTCATTTGGTAATTTTTAACGAATCGGTAAAATTCGGTAAATACCGATTCGGTATCCCCCATTTATTCCTATGGGCCTGGAGGCCCATAGGAATGAAAGGGAATTACTGAATCGGTAAATACCGAATCGGTAAGAGGGGGAAGACCTACAAGGGTGACAGGGTGTCACATTGACACCCTGTTGCACCCCTGCATAGTGCATGGGTGCACATGTGGCACACATACATGCCCTAAGGGCATGAATGTCTCCCACATGGCACTGTTAAAAAAGCACAAAATTGCTTTTTTAACGGTTTTCGTTATTTACCACCAACTTGCAGTTGGTGGTAAATACCGAATCCTTACAAGTGAAAAGCACTCACTTGAGTGCTCCCTACATTAAGAATTCGGTAATTTACCGAATCGGTATCTAACAATTAGGGGCCAGATGTAGGAGCCCTAATACCGGTCGGTAACGGCCGATTTCGGCCGTTACCGACTGGCATTTGGCTTTTGAGATGTAGGGGGCCTATTCGGTAATTTTACCGATTCGGTAAATCCATATGTAGCTGACACTCCTAAGAGTGCCACAGGCCCTTAAGAGTCAGTATTTTACCACACAATCCTTTTGTGTGGTAAAATACCGAATTCAGGTGTGCATGCACATCTGTGCATGCACACCTATGCAATGTGACACACAGACATGCCCTTAGGGCATGTATGTGTGCCACATGTCACACAAACCTGTACTTGGGGTGCTAGAGGGGGTCAAAGTGACACCCCCTGCACCCTTGCAGGATTCGGTATTTACCATTAATTTCTATGGGCTTCAAGGCCCATAGGAATCAATGGGCAATACCGATTCGGTATTTACCGAATCGGTAAATACCGAATCTTACAGATTCGGTAATTGTGTTTTAAAAATTACCTACATCTGCCTCCTTCTAATTTACCGATTCATAAATACCGAATCGGTAAAATTCGGTATTTATGAATCGGTAAATTAGATTTACCTACATCTAGCCCTAGGTAATTTACAGATTCCTTAAATTACCGAGTAGGTAAATTACCGAATCCTTAAATAGGGCCCCTACGTCTCAAATGCCTAATACCGGTCGGAAACGGCCAAAATTCGGTAATTTTGGCCGTTACGGACCGGTATTAGGCTTCCTACATCTGGCCCTTAATAAAGCAAAAAACACAGCAGTTATGTAATTAACCTGCACAATAGTTCAGTGGGTTAATGCCAAGATTATTGTATGGGTTACAGGTAGAAGTCAGGGCAGACCAACGCTGCCTTTCATCCTTCCAGGGTATGCAGTCCTGGGTAAAATGGTTTAGAATGAGAATACTTACCACCTTCAGGACTAGAAAACTACTAAGCCCTGACAGCAATCACACTGTACGTAGTTATGAGTCTGGTGAGAGCGCTTGGAAGTGGCTGTCAAGCTACTCAATGGCGCTTTATAAAAGTACTATAAGGGAATAAATGAATACATGGGGCATGTTTAGCTGGGAGCAGAGGCCAAAGGCCCAAATTTGACTTAAAGACCTGAAAAGGAAGTTACTGTCATCGATGTTTTGTTCTCATAGACACGCCCCTCTCTTTCACACTGGATACACCTAGACATAAAACATCTGGTTTCCAGGGACATGACCCCGTCTCACCGTCAGCAGCATTTCACAGTTCATATTTGAGGCCGCTGCCCAGGGCGGGGAAAGGAAAGCCATTGCAGGCTCTTCTTTTAGGACAAAGGCAGCAGCAGGGCCTGTGACCAGGGCTCAGGTCCATGAAAGGCCCAGCGCAGGCGGCTTGGTCCTGAGCCAGGAGGCCTGAAGCGATATAGCGGGCTGGGTGTGACTGCACCACTCTCCTCTCTAGGAGTAAATAGAAAGAAGCCTCATGTTGCTTCTCAGATGCCAACTTTTGATAGGTCCAGGTACCTAATAGGTGAAATCAGATCCTAAAGAAGTTAAAATGTAAAATAAACACCCTGTGTACTTTCAGCAGAGAGGCCTAGGGTTGAATGGGCACACAGTCATAACTCAAACACCCCCCAAAGAAAAGGAAGTGGTGCCATGCACGTGCTGCTAAACACTGCCCAAAGAAAAGGAAGTGACGCCCTTCAAGTGCTGCCGGGCAACGCCCAGAGAAAAGGAAGTGACGCCCTGCTTGTGCCGCTGGGCACTGCTCAAAAAAAAGGAAGTGATGCATTGGACATGCTGCCAGGTACAGCACAAAGAAAAGGAAGTGATGCCCTGCACGTGCTGCCGGGCACCACCCAAAGAAAAGGAAGTGACACCCTGCACATGCTACCGGGCACTGCCTAAATAAAAGGAAGTGATGCCCTGCACATGCTGCCTGGCACCACCCGAAGAAAAGGAAGTGACGCCCTGCGCGTGCACCACCCAAAGATAAGTAAGTGATGCCCTGCACGTGTCACTGGGCACCACCCAAAGAAAAGGAAGTGACGCCCTGTACGTGCACCACCCAAAGAAAAGGAAGTGGCGCCATGCACGTGCTGCAGGGCACCACCCAAAGAAAAGGAAGTGACGCCCTGCGCGTGCCACAGGGCACCACCCAAACAAAAGGAAGTTACGCCCTGCGCATGCTGCAGGGCACCGCCCAAACAAAAGGAAGTGACGCCCTGTACGTGCACCACCCGAAGAAAAGGAAGTGAAACCCTGCACGTGCTGCAGGGCACCACCCAAAGAAAAGGAAGTGACACCCGGCACGTACTGAAGGGCACCACCCAAAGAAAAGAAAGTGACGCCCTGCACGTGCTGCAGGGCACCATTCAAAGAAAAGGAAGTGACCCCCTGCACGTGCTGGCGGGCACCACCCAAAGAAAAGAAAGTTACGCCCAGCACATGCTGCCGGGTGAGGCCCTACACGTGCTGTCCACCCAAAGAAAATAGAGCAGCACCCTGCACTTGCTGCAGGGCGCCACCCAAAAAAAAGAAAGTGAGGCCCTGCAATATTGCCGGACACCACCCAAAGAAAAGGAAGTGATGCCCTGTACATGCTGCCGGGCACCACCCAAAGAAAAGGAAGTGATGTCCTGCACGGGCTGCCGGGCACCGCCCAAAGAAAAGGAAGTGACGCCCTGCACGCGATGCCGACACAGAAAGCAGCAAAAAAGAGTGATAAAATGACAACAAATGTTACGTAATGAGCAGGCTAAAAGTCTTTTTTTAGATTTATTTCTGTTAGTCGCAATAGGTCGTTGAGTGACAGTAGCAATTTGCGTGCTGAGTGCAGGCTCGATCTAAATACAGGACATTTTCGGTAAATATGGTAACTATGATCATAAATGTTAGACCTGGCACCATTGGCGTGGGCCTCCCTTCCATTTTTGTTGTTGCCTCATGTGTTTTTGAAGGTGTAAGGTGCTTTGGGCACTGTGCCACTGCTGTCCAGTGCCACAGTGCAAGTGCTCCCTATTGTAAATCAATGTATGAATTGGTGATTCTATGATTGACCGGTTTGGTTTACCTGTCAGACCCTAGTAGAGTACACCAGGAGAGCCCAGGGCTTGTAAACCAAATGCTGCTGGTGGGCTTGCAGCACTGGTTGTGCCACCCAAAGAAACGGCCTTTAAAAGTGTGTCTAAGGTCTGCCATTGCAGAGCCTATGTGCAGACTGGTACTACCATGTTGACTGAGCACGTGCACCCACCTGCCAGTCCCTAAACCTTCCCTTTTTTCATATTAGTCACCCCTATGGTAGGCCCAAGGGCAGGGTGCATTGAAAGTATAAGGTGGGACAAGCCCTGGTGTGTGTGGCATGTCCTAATAGTGAATTACAGCCATTTTCGTTTTTCACTATTGCAAGGCTACCTGTTCTCCATAGGCCAGAATGGGCAGTTAGATTATTACATCTTATAATCCTAACTGACTCGGAGAACATGGTAGAACTTCGAGTTTAGTATAAAATACAACTTTTAGTGAGGTTGATTTTAACATTCTAAGTTTCAAAATACCAGTTTTAGAAAGTAGGTATTTTCTTGTCTAACTATCCAAGCCTGTCTCTGCTAGGTTGTGTATTCCTTGTCTGGAGTTTTGAGTGACAGGGCTAGGGGATTCCAGGACATAGAATGTGTCAGCCCAGTGGTGAATAGAGAGATCTGCATCTAGATGGGAGGGAGGAGTAGCACCTGGGACCTGAATAGGGCTGTGCCTTTCCTTCACAATGCTGGCTCCATTTCCTGAGGGGCGACTGATGTTTCTGCTCTGCACTGTGAAAGGAAAGAAGGAGTCATGTACACAGAGTGCTCCAGAACTGGTTTGGACTGGGCAAGGCCCCTCTGCCCTCAGAGGACAAAGGATTTTGGGGTATAAGTATTGGGACTCCGATCACTTTTGGACAACAAGAAGAAACCTTTGCTGAGGAGTGAAACCAGAAGAAACTGAGGAGAGACTATCCCTAAGCTGAAGTGCTGCTTGGGGGATTGGCCTGCAGTGGTTGCCTGACTGCCAAAGAGAGGAGAAAGGGACTTTGTGTACTTTCATCAACTTGTAAGGATCTCCAACGGCTTCGAACACAGCTTGCCTCCTGCTGAAGTCTCAATGACTAGCGTGACCCTTGATTGGGTGACGTCCCTTAGTCACAGCTGAATCCCTATAATAGGGTTGTGAAGTTCTTCACGGTATGAAACTACGAATCTTTTAACACAAATCCGAAACTTTCATGTTCCAAGATTCTTTATTCTCCATCATTATGGTATTTTCAGATCTTCAAACTGGTTCGAAAAATAATCAATGGCATCCAGCCTTATATCCAATACTTCATTATCCAATGCATTTCGGCTAATGAATAGCCTTCATCAGGGACTGGATTCTACAAATCAAACAATATATACCATCACGTATAAGGATATATCAGAGTATATGTATTCAAATTACTACTGGTTTCATAGGTGCACATAGTAAAACTGTATCAGGTGACGCTACAGTAAACGTTGAACTAGTCGGGTAATTTAATAAAGAAGGAAACACCACGTGAGTTGGAGTGATGCGGTTAAAAACGATGTAACGAAGTCTGGTAGTGCCCTAATTAAAAAAAGGAGAAAGTAACGAAAAAGGTGCCAAAAGGTAGTTATGTCAAATATCAGAAAATCAATGACCAGTTATGGCGTGGGTTAAACTGAAGCTCAGTTTGAGTCTCTTACATCATCAAAAGTTAATGGAAATCAGACCGTGAATTACGCGTGTGCCCGCTCACCAAAAATTATAAAAGTTAGTCCCATGAACTTACTCGTGGAGCCAAGAATTCTGTGCGTTCGTAACCACCAGTTGGGGAGAACGCTGTTCACAGGGTTAGTGTGTCGGGGAATAATAAATTGCCGTGAAATTAGTCAACAGTGAAAGCGGACTAGACTCTAAAGGGATCTATGACCGCCATCTTAGAGAGTGTTTAAACGCAAAAGTATATGTGAAAAAGGTATGCTATGTATGGGATCAAAACGACATTAGGTTTTGATCCCATACATAGCATACCTAACCCTGTGAACAGCGTTCTCCCCAACTGGCGGTTACGAACGCACAGAATTCTTGGCTTCAATGTAAAAAATGTAAATGTAATGTAATATTTTTTCGGTAAGGTTCATATGACTACACAATACTAGCCTCTGCTTTCATTTAACAGGATTTAAAGATTCACAACCTCTACCGCCACCCTCTAAGAGGCGCCGGACGATGCATAGAGAGGTAGGCTTTCAATGATAATATGCCTCCCCATTTTTTTAAAATGAGAATGTATTTTTTGAAACTCCTCAAACAACACATGCTTTATCCATTCTAGAAACAAACCATTGAGGTGCCGCCCCCTGTCCACCGATCAGTTCTTAGGAGCCTGATATTCACAGGTACCCCCCCCTTTTTTCACAACCTCATGGATTTTACTTATTCATGTGAGTCTTGGCTTTCAATATTGTTCCATTCTTTTCCTTACACAGACAACTCACAAAGCCCTGATGAGGGTTTGAACACGTTTGATTCGAACCTGAAACGCGTCGGCACTCCGCAAGAGCTAATCAAAACATTAAGTGTGTCTATGTTAATGATTGAACGTTATATGAGCTCTTGCTTTTTCACTTAGCTTTGGTTGTCTCAAAACAGGAATTTATTTGTAACTACATATCACTAAATGTGTCAATATTTTTTGTTCTGTGTATTCACGTTTTTCATGAATTGTTGTTCTTCATGATTGTCTATAACTGTACAACTATTGTGTTGATTGTTTTGGTACATCTTTTTCTTGTTCTTAAAGTTTTCAGAGATAAAAAATATTATGAGTAGTGGGTATAAATAAAAGTACCTATACATGTGTCATTGATTTACACTTGCACCCCCTTTTTTTGAAATAATTCCAATCTATGAGGTGTGGGCAGTCTCTATTGTTCTGCATTATATTACGGTCCAGCCCCCCTCAGTCCCGCCTAGGACCTGACTCCTTCTGTTCTGTCAATATAGAGCGGGTTGTCACCCGCGAGAGTGTTAGGGACACAAAATATTTCCCTTAATTGGGTGAAGGGCCTTGTTCCCTTCAAATAGTATGGCAGAAAAGGATACCCTCTCTTTCAGCGAAAGCCATATTCAATCACTCATTGCAACGTCACCATTTGCTTCGATTACACTAAGCTCTACTGCGAAGCAGCAAAACGAATCCGAGAAACTCATAAGATTGTGCAAAAAGCATGTCAGAACTGAGCTCCACGGTCACTTTCTCCTTCGACATTTAAAAGGAGGGACCATACCTTGGGGGCTCCAGGTGAAAAATATACCTGTCATCTTCACCGAAGACGAAGAGTTCAAGAAAGGGTTCAGTTTCATAAATACGAAATGTAGTCGGGACCTTATGGTCCATACCATAGAGACCGAACAACGTCTATGCCTCAAGGAGGTTGAGGAGATTGAGTCTCATTGAGTGTTTCTACTATCGTTGAACACTCCTCTGCAATTCCAATAGACATGCAGTTACTTGATTTATACTCGGCGCGCTGAGCATCGACAATGGGACTACAGATCCCAAAATGCAATGGGACGCTGATCACCTCCGATTTAAAACCCATTCAAGATGGCCCCACGTAACGCCAGGCATTCGCCCAGAAGCCTCGCACTGTGGACATCAGCTGTCCTCGGACAGGTAAGAAGTAGCTCCCTTTCTTGGTTTGCACGCATTTAAAACCAACCATTGCCGGTCCCGGCATTTATTTCCCTTCTCGTTCCTTAATACAGCGCGCCACGCATACAGAGTTTAATTCAAGCACTCCCTTAACGACGCCTGGGCTGCAACGACACACGCTGCCAACCCAGGTAGGCTCTTGTCCGCCTGAATCAAATTATTTACACAATTTCCGGCAACTCCAAGCTTTTGTGACACTCATTTTAATTTTATAGGTTCAAGAATTTCTTCGCAAATTATTTCAGATGGGAAACCTTTCTCTCCTGCAAATACAAGACGCAAGGTACGGGGCCTTCTCGAAATAATGTAATATTTTTTCAGTAAGGTTCATATGACTACACAATACTAGCCTCTGCTTTCATTTAACAGGATTTAAAGATTCACAACCTCTACCGCCACCCTCTAAGAGGCGCCGGACGGTGCATAGAGAGGTAGGCTTTCAATGATAATATGCCTCCCCATTTTTTTAAAATGAGAATGTATTTTTTGAAACTCCTCAAACAACACATGCTTTATCCATTCTAGAAACAAACCATTGAGGTGCCGCCCCCTGTCCACCGATCAGTTCTTAGGAGCCTGATATTCACAGGTACCCCCCCTTTTTTTCACAACCTCATGGATTTTACTTATTCATGTGAGTCTTGGCTTTCAATATTGTTCTATTCTTTACCTTACACAGACAACTCACAAAGCCCTGATGAGGGTTCAAACACGTTTGATTCGAACCTGAAACGCGTCGGCACTCCGCAAGAGCTAATCAAAACATTAAGTGTGTCTATGTTAATGATTGAACGTTATACGAGCTCTTGCTTTTTCACTTAGCTTTGGTTGTCTCAAAACAGGAATTTATTTGTAACTACATATCACTAAATGTGTCAATATTTTTTGTTCTGTGTATTCACGTTTTTCATGAATTGTTGTTCTTCATGATTGTCTATAACTGTACAACTATTGTGTTGATTGTTTTGGTACATCTTTTTCTTGTTCTTAAAGTTTTCAGAGATAAAAAATATTATGAGTAGTGGGTATAAATAAAAGTACCTATACATGTGTCATTGATTTACACTTGTACCCCCTTTTTTTGAAATAATTCCAATCTATGAGGTGTGGGCAGTCTCTATTGTTCTGCATTATTTTACGGTCCAGCCCCCCTCAGTCCCGCCTAGGACCTGACTCCTTCTGTTCTGTCCATGAGTGATAACAGCAAACCTTTTGGACCTCTATGCTCAATTGTCACTTTTCTCGAAGTCCTCACCGAGCCCTTATGCGACTCTCTCTATCTGAAGCGATATTACTTAGCGAATAAAACTGCACAAAAGCACCTCAAATGAACCCCAAGCCCCCCTCCAGTATCCCAGTAATTATCCATACAAACAGAATCCATCAAACAAACACAGGACCCAGACCCCAGCTCAATACACCCCCATACACTCCACTCCCTGAAAAGAGACCTGATCCCGTAAACCATCTGCACCTTGTTAGAAATGGGATCCCTGGCTGGCCAGGGCTTGCGCCAAAGTCAGTCAGAGACCACCACTCCTAAGTCAGGGCAAGGGAGTTACACGCCAAGATAACCCCTGCTCACCCTCTAGGTAACGTGGCGCAAGCAGCAAGTCTAAACTTGGAGGCGATGTGAGTTAAGTATTTGCACACGCACACCAGGAACAACACCCAAGGCCCACCACGAATGAAACTCCACACAAGGTTATATATAAAAATAGCCTTTGTATTACACCAAAACACATTAGATAAAACACACACTTTACAATGTGCCAACAGGCACGGGCAGAATTTACAAGGGATATGTACAAGACAGGGCCACTTGGACCACTGTCAGGAATCAGCACTTTTAGAACTTAGAATACAATACTTGTAGGCCTAGAACTTAGAACATAGAGCCTAACGGACAGTACCTCCCGTCCTGGTTGCGCGGGATAATGCGAGTGATCTCCTTAGTAAACTTGAGCAGGCGGCCGGCTAGCTACAAGCGTTTCTCTGGGGCGACCAATGTGTGCGGCTCAGAGGAGGAGGGGGAGGCAGGATGCGGGCGACCCAGCGAAGCGGCGCGGCTCAGGGGAGAGCGGCGCGGCTCGAGGCTTGGACGGGCGGCCGGGCACGAGCTGCTGAGGGGAGTGAGCGAGGCACACTTCAGCGAGGCCCCAGTGGCCCAGGGAGATCAGACAAGTCCCAGCAATTTGTCAGGGAAGGCACAATAGAGTCCACTGGTCCTGGGACTCTGGTCAGGGGGCGAGCTCAGTATCAAGCCCTTGGAATATCACTTACAACATAACAGAAAATCACTGTAGCACAAAACAAGTAACTACTGGTAATCGGGTAAGTACCACCTATGCAATCCTAACCACCTTAGGAACAGGTCACGCAGGGAACCAGGACCTCACTAGCACCACCAGTACTAGCAAGAACAACCACCTAAGTATCACAATACAAGTAGGGGCATAGGCACATTTACACTAAGCATGGGCGAATTTTGCGAATCTCGCGTTCGCGAATTTTGCGGATTTGCGAACTCGCAATCCGCAAAATCCGCTAATTCTCGTGAATTTGCGGATTTTTTTTTTTTTGTGTTCGCGCGGGTTTCTGCCAGTTCGCGAGGGTTTTGTACAATTTCGCAAACGCGAACTTACCTGTCGGGTCGCAAGTTTTGCGAACTTGTTGTTTCTACGTGTCCAGCCTGTTTGGGACACTCTTCTTCATCACTGCCACTCTCTGTCACCACTGCCACTCTCTGACTACTCATGCCACCCTCTGGCCCACCCATGCCACCCTCTGTTTCATCACAGCACCCTCTGGTTGTCCAGTCAGTGTACATTATTGTGGCAAAGCAAAGCACACCTTCCCTGCCTCAAGTGACCTGAATTAATTTGGGGCTGATTAATGTGTCACAGAATATTTTTTTAGCTGGCACCTGCTTCCTTAGTGCTTCCTGATTAGTGATCTTTTGCACTTGCTAAGTGCTTTCATTGTTGCAAAATTAGCTACAACACCTGCCCTGCCCCAACTGACAATAATGAATTAGGGGCTGATTAATGGATTTGAACTTCCAGCCTGGCTCCTGCTTGTCTCCCTTAGCTGTAATTCAGGACCTGCTTTGTGGCATATGTGTAACTATTCTGAGGTTCAGAGCAGGGTCACATAATAGTTGCAACTGGCAACTGAACTCTGGAGGGGCCCCTCAGGAAGCACTACAGGAAATGGCTACTAATGATAAGCCTGAACTTTTGAACCTGGTAAGTAGTTTCAGTTTTGCTAAGATCGTATTTCTGCAATTTAGCGCTTATTCGCGGGGCGCGAAGTTGTACTGAGAAACCGCGAACTCACGCGAACAGTGTGAGCAAGCCATAAAATCCGCTGCTCGCGGATTTGCGGATTTTGCGGGAGATTCGCGAATCTCGCGGATTGCGAATTTTCCAAAAATCCGCAAAATCCGCGAGCGAAACGGATTTTCCGCCCATGCTTAATTTACACATGATGCATTACAACACATTCAGCGGTGTAGGGCAGGAAAACACATGATGCAGAACCTACATTCAGCGGTGTAAGGAAAAGGCACATGACGCATAAAAACACATTCAGAGGTGCAGGACACAGGGTGCGCAAAACATACAACACGCAGTAAATTTCCTAACACCCAAAAGCAATAGGACATAGATCATAACAGCATCTAAACCACAGTTAGCGCAGGAATCATAATAGCACATGATTTATATCAAAGTCCAGGGTCCAGGTTGCGCCACTGCGCCAAGACCTAAACGTAGCAGCTGCCCACAAAGTGCTGGGCAGCTGTAGAGGATGATGAGGGGCATTGTGGGAGATCTGCGCCTGAACTGCGGATCATCAATGAAGCACACAACTGAAACAGCTGACACTATGCAGTGGGTGGAATTAACATTACATTCCTAACTGAGACTTGGCTGAATGAACACTCAGCCCCCTTACTCAACATGATTTCACCACCTAGCTATTCCATTATTGGGCTGGATGGATCAGAACACACAAGAGGCAGACTCGCAATCATTCATGAAGATGTCAACACCTCAACACCTTTGAGACCACAAACAACTCAACTTTCGAAGACCTAGAAGTTGCAACCCCTATCAAATTCCATACCATCCATCACACCCTGGTAATCGCTCAACCTACACCGAAGAGCTATTTGACCTGAAAAGAAGGGTGTCTCTAACTGACACCCATGACGTGTTCTTAGGAATCTTCAATCTTCACTGAAATGGCAGTGATGACAAATGGTTTGTAACTTAGAATGACTCTGAGTCAATGACTTCAGGCCACTCTGCAAAGGACAGACCCACAACAGAGATGCTGCTCTAGATGCGATAGTTACTAGAAGTGAACTTGTCTCTCTTTATTCCTTCACGCCCATCTACTGGTCAGATCACCACATCATACACTTCATCCTAAAAGTCAACCAGACACCCTACCAAAACACACCCAATAAACACACACTGGGCAATGAAGATCAAAGAAATTCCGCGCTCGACTTCAAGATCAATGCCCAGCTTCATTTACAGCCTCATCTGAACACGGTAGATGACATCACCGACCACTATCAATCAATGATGACAAACATGCTCAACCAAGTGGCCCGCTTAAACTCAAGAGATCCAGAAAGACCCAGTTTAGATTGTGGTTCAATGTGGATCTAAGAACAGAGAGGAGGCAACTAAGCATGACTGAAAGATTATGGAGAGAGAACCCTACACCAACACACCCTGCTCTCCTCAGATCCAAATGCCTCTCCTGCAAGAAACACATTTTTAGAGAAAAGGTTGCTTTCTTTCACAATCAACTGGACCAGGTGAAGAATAGACTGAGGGATATCTACAACATAATTAAACATCAATCTTCCCAAAAGGAAACACTATCCACTAATGAACGCAGTGAAGAAATAGTGAACTTCTTCACTGAGAAAATAATGAAAATTGAACAATCACTTATCCACGTCGCAAGTCAGACACATCAGCTCTCCTGTTTGGATGACGGACCAATCTCCAGGATAACTCCCTCTCCAGGGTTTACCTCAGATATGAGGAACCCACAACAAAACCAAATCAAGAAAGAACTTTGACCACCGAAGAAAAAATCTAATTGATCGGATTTCAAATCATTGACAGAAGGAGAAGTTCACAAGATAATTGCTAACTTAAAACCCACATCCCATACCACTGATCCTCTCCCATCTTCACCAACAGAGAACCTTAACCACATTATCTCTCCTTTATGGACCAAAATCATCAACGCTTCTCTCTCGTCGGGCTGTGTTACTGACTCTCTCCAGCTAGGCCAAGTCGCAATTACTCTCAAAAAATCTGGAGCAGATCTTAATGACCTCAACAACTTTAGACCGGTCACCAACCTTCAACTGCAAATGATCCAACTGAACCAACACAATGAGAAATTCAACCTCCACGACACCTGCCAATCAGGGTTCAAAAAAGGGCGTAGCACGGAAACTGGTACGCTCAATATATCAGATGATATTCTCAGAACTTTAGATGAAGGCGACCCTTGTATCTTGATCTTACTTAATCTATTGGCGGCATTTGACACAGTTAACCAGCATGCTTTACTTGAGACCCTCAAGAATCGTATGTGGTGTCATTGGCACATTCTTGAGATGGTCTCCGCCCGATCTACAGCATCGAGCTCAACAAATAAAAACAGCGGTTGTCTCTCACAACCTACTTCAGTTCCGGAAGAAGTTCTACAAGGCTCCGTCCATGACCCAGTTCTTTTTACCTCTCCATTGAAACCCCTCACAATTATCATGAAACAAACAGGTGTAAAATATTACCTATATGCAGACAAAACACAACTTTACTACAAAATATCAGCCCACAGTGGCTTTTGCCATCTGAATACCAAACTAAAAAAGATACAAACCTGGCTAAGCACCAATTACCTAAAACTGAGCTTCTACTCTTTTCCCCCAATGACAAGCCTTTGCCAATCCAAGGATGGCTCATGAGCATGGGTGCTCATAACGGATCTCTTGCACTCTCCCACTACGTGAATTCCCTTGGAACCATCATAGACAAAAACATGTCAATGAAAGAACACATCAACAATTCACCCAAAGGGGCGCTCTACCACCTAAAAACCTTAGTACAATCACTGGTCCTCTTGAAACTTGACTACAGCAACAGCATAATCACTGGAAACTCAACAAGCCACCATGTGCTTCTAAGAACAACTCACTGCAGCCGCTGGACTCCTCAGAGGTGCCAAACATTTTGACAACATCTCACCTGCTCTCAATAGTCTCAATTAGCTCCAGAACGAAGGATGATGCATTTTCAAGACAGCTTGTATAACCCACAAAGTGCTTCACACTACACTGAAAACCCTAAATATTTACAAAATAAATTATAGAGACGAGGTAGAAATTGGGCCCTAAAGCTTCAACTCACTCCTTCTCATCCCTCCCAAACTGGAGAAAAAAAACTGAAACGTTCTCCCTTAGGTAATGCACCATGGATTTGGAAATCAATTCCTAAAGACCTCTGCTTCCTACATTTGTTTCAACTGGAACCTGAAATCACTACAGCTGAACAAAGACTTCAAAAGACTCGCCTGAGCTACACCAACAGGATCCTTCGATATGGTCACCTGACCCAATTCAGCACTAAATCTGTCATTAATAATATTCCTATTATTTTTCACCTTTGGATATCCTATGTCAACCCAGAATCCTTGTATTAAGTCTATGGTCTCAAATCACATGCCTTGTAAACGTCTCTGATACCCTAGGGTATAGTCAGCACTAAATAAAACTCTCAAATAAAGAAATGAATCAGTATATCCTATCACTTAGGGTGGGGTCCAACTTGACACAGCAGCTGATTCTGGTTCTATCGTACAATTGTCATTAGATGGAATGAAAAATGTAAGGATACCTTTGGAGATAACGTATAACGGATTCATATGGCCCGGTATTGTCTGGTCAAGTCTGAATATAAAGATAGAAAAGCAGAAGGGAACGGTTTGTTGCTGAAAAAGAGAGGAGTTGTCTTTGTGGAAGCTGGAACCGAGAAGTCTTGATATCACTTTCATTCTCAATTGTCCACAACAAGTTTTGACCTCAGACAGTCAAGATTGTTTTCCACCACAAATCTAGAATCATTTCCCAAATTACAGCGTTTTGTCATAAGATTGCGTTGAAAGACATTACCACTCCTGTTCAAGTAGGTTGAATCTCTAGATCACACTTAGGTTGACCATCAAGTGCCTCTTCAGCCAAAAAGTGAGCATGTGTCTACTTTTATCACACCTTTCTGGCGTTTGCCATATACACGCGTGGTGTTGGGGCTGCATCATCTGGGTCTCGGATTCAACACTTGATGTACCAAAAGTCCAAAGGTCCTGAGTCTGTGTGTTAAGAAGATATCCTTATCAAGGCAAGAGATCCGGAAGAATGAGAAGTGTGCATGACCCGTGTTGAGCAGCAAAGGGTTAACTGTAGTAATGAAGACCTGTCATTTTGTACTTAATTCCATCACATATTTGGGACATGGCATTGCTGAGAATTGTTTTTTCCAGAGAAAGAATTGGTTGAAGCTGTGAAGAAAGCTCTCACTCACACTTCTAAAGAGGATGTCAGATCTTTTCTCAGGTTAGCAGAATTTTATGCACAATTTGTTAAAGATTTGGAACAAAAACATTAGAAAATGTTAGTAAAACAGTATTCTTTTAAATTGCTTTGATTGCCTCAAGAAGGACATTTGCCTTGTCATTTATTTACAGGGATCTGATCCTAGTTCTTGAAGCGAGGATCCATACCTCCCACCCCAGTTACTGGTGTGGGAGGTATGATTCCAAGGTGCTTGACACCAAACACGATATGTTTCCTAAAAGCGGTTTCTAAGTTAGCATGTACCGCAAGGTTATAAAGCACTTAAATATATATGGCTTGCATCGCAGGCAACCCTTGATAATAGGTTATAACCATTATAAGCACCAACTCTTGTGGGCATGGATTGGGCGTAGTTCTCTCACAAATTGGGAAAACTTCATAACAATAACAATTGTGTGCGCTTTACGTTGACTTTCTCCTGCAGAGAAACTTTCTGTACTATGGAGAGAGAAATGGCCGGGTGTGTGTGGGGAATTGATAAATTCCAGCTTTATATTTGGTGCTCGGAATTCTCAATTCGTACTGACCCCAAACCACTCACCAAAACACCCCCCACAGCCGGAATAGAGAAGGCTACGCATAGGTTAGTGAGATTGTCTTAAGGGTTGTGAACCAGACAATAAATTATGTCAAGTGAGAGATTACTTGTTGGATGGGTGGCCTGGGAAGAGATGTGTGGCGGCAGAAATTAGAGCTCTCTGGGAAATAAAAGAGGAATTGTCATGGGAAGATGATGGACTGTTCTTGAGAGGGATCAGGGGGATTCCACCCCAAACTCTAAGAGGAAAAGTATTAGAGATTATGTATGAAGAACTCTTAGGCATTATGAAAAGTAAGAGAAAAACTAAATGACATTATTGGTGCGTTGATCTGGAACACATAGCAAAGAAGTCTTTTCATGTCTCAATGGTGAGCAGTAATGGGCCGGGTCTGCAAGATCTGGTGGCTCAGTGGACTAAAGCATCCACAATAGGGGCCTGCATTCAACCTCATGGTGACAGGTTCAAATCCTGGGGGTCAACTCAGCCTTTCATCCATCTGAAGTCAATATGATGAGTACCATTGAATTGGGTAACAATAAACATCTGTTATTCAGCTCCAAAGTGCCCATGAATGAACCTGCGCTCTACAAACACATGCTATGTAATGCATACGGGAGAGAGACGCAGTCCGTGAAATGCTACAGAAGTGTAATTCAAGAAAGGAAGCAAGGTGACATTTGTGAAGAGATAGTGCTACAGTTGAGACATTAGGACACAGGATCTGAACTGAATAATTTCAGTGCGACTGTTCAATTGGCTTTTCCTGGGGTCTTCGTTAATGCGTTATGATGCCAGAAGGGGTTTGTTCGAGGGTGGGGTAGCCACCTTCAGAAATGGCCGATTTAGTTAAGAAAGAGTAGAGAGATTGTGTAAGAATGCTGTGGAGTAGTAGGCCCTTATAGTCATGGGCAAAGAAAGCCAATGAAGAGATACATGTATGACTTGAGTTAAGAGTACAAGAGTCCTCGTGGGCCGGCCCACTGTTCTTTTGCTCACCATGCTACCTCAGTTTGGACCCAGACATAAACATGAGCCCGTCGGATGAGCCCATCACAACAACAACAACAACAAAGGAGTTTATAAAGCGCCTGGTGACGCCATCACGGCGTGTCCCCGCGCTGTGGAAAGAAGTCAGGTGCATAGTAGGGAATTACAGGGAAAACAAGTGAGTTTTTAAGCTTTTCCTGAAGGCGGTCTCCGAGTCCGCTAGTCTGATCTCCATAGGGAGAGCATTCCATTCCTTGGCGGCCATAACCCGAAAAGAGCGGCCACCCATTCTGGCCTTCCTGATACGGGGTACTGTGAGCAAGCCAGTTCCCCTGGAGCGAAGAGTTCTATTGGGCTCATAAGGAATGGCTAAGTCTTTCATGTAGGAAGGAGCTTTTTGGGAGATGATCCTATAGCATATTAGTAGTGCTTTAAAGAGAATTCTCTTTTTTATGGGTAGCCAGAGCAGGTTTGGAAGGAGCTCTCTTGGGAAGTCTAAGGACTAGACGTGCTGCTGTGTTCTGCAGGACTTGAAGTCTCCTGATGTTATTTTGCGATGTTCCGAGCAGAAGCACATTCCCATAGTCTATTCTGGAAGTCACAGGGGAATCCAGCGCGGGGCTGCGTGTGTTCCAGTCCAGGGAGGGCCTGGCGTGGCAGCTCAGAATGGACTATTCCCATGAGGAGCCGGGTCAAGACTGATTTGCATATGTCTGGGTCTAAGTTGAGGTGTCATGGTGGGTGAAAGAATGATGGGTTGGTATGTTACCCGAGCATTGCTGGTGGTTAGACTTATCACATACAACACAACAGAGCTTTGTCTGGGGCCGCACCCAGAATCTGGAACTCGCTGCCACCCAACGTCAGAAGAATACCTTTCTTGTCTGGATTCAAAAAGGAAGCAAAGACTTTCCTAATGGGCAAATTCCTTCGGCAACACTCTCAGCTAATATACAGAGCAGCTGCCTAGCCATATGCTCTCTTCTTGACCTCTACCAGTGTATGCCAATCTGCACCTTGATGTAGCCTATGCAATGCCTTGTATCATGGCTGCTGTTCTTTTTTAGCATTTGTTTTTCTCTCATAAGTTGTACCCATGTTGCCTATTCACTCATTGCAATATCCTCTTTATCACAGCAAAACGTTCACATGATTTCGTCTGTTCTGAACTTTTGTAAACATCTTGCTTAGCTCTGTAAAGCGCTCTGATACCCTAACAGGTCACATTTGTGCGCTATAAAACACTAAATAAATAAGTAAATAAATAAATAAATAAATAAATAAATAAAAAAAATACATTGCAAGCAGCCTCCCATCACCTTTTGTGTGTTTTACTGTCTCTGATCAACCTGGCACATAGGGAAAGTTTAGGCATGGTCACAGGAAAGTTAGTCCTGGATTTCCGTGGCCTATTTTGGACCTGTATCTGGAGACAGTAGTCTGTAGGTGTGGAAACTGCTAGATGGCCTGAGTCCCTGAGTTCCACCACCACTTTGTCCAACCGAAATAAATTAGCCTTGAGATGAGACGGCCATGGAAAACATGGGACCCATGAGAAGGAAGAGGCATGCACAATATGTGTTGCTATTGACAGACATCCTTTCACAGTGACCTGAAGTGGTTTGGGTGAGTCACGTTGAGTCTTGACATGTCAACATTTTTAGAGCAACTGATAACGTGACACAGTTGTGAACAGTTTTTCTAGAGAAGAACGTCACTAAGCATAATGGTGCTTTCTTCCACCCTTAGTCCAGTGGTGCAAGTGTGCGGTTTAACAGCAGCCTCAAGCAGGGAAGCAAGCTAGCTCATACGAACAAGGTCAACCGGAAGGAAAATGCTGAGAAGTTAATTTTTAACTACAGAAAGGAAACTTATCCTAGTAATGAAAAGTCAGAATTTAAGGAAAAGCTTAACTTTAGGTTGATGGTATGGAGCAAAGGTTGGGTAGATGTGTGTAAGAAGTTTATATCAGGAAAGTTTTGAAGCAGGGTCTAGTTTTACCGTATAAACGCCTTAGCCTATTCCTACCCACGCCTGAGGCATGAGACCCTCATTAAGGCCCCACCAGCTAGCAAATAGGAATCTGTTAAGTTGACCATACTGTCTCAGTAGGCCCAAATGCCTCTCTGCTAAAATACAAGTTATTTCTTCTGCGACACATACAATGCTTTAGCTCAGACTTCTTTGTAAACAAACTGCCTGTAAGGCCCCCACTCCCTCGATGTCCCCCTCTTCCTTTACACCCATGTACATTCCGCAAGAACAGGGAACTCCTCAAGTTAAGAGGAACTCTTATAAACGTGCAAAATTTTCCCTGAAGTGATGCAAATCCTGTTCAATTTCATTACGATTCACGGTCAAACATCAAGTGACCTATTGGTAAGGAACGTGGTGTGGGCGTCACTTCTGTTTTCCTAATATTTCCGAGAAGTGACCAAAGTGCGTCATGCGGCCAAAGCACCTGATAATGTTGTGATTTTGTTAAAGGAGTATGAATAATCTGCCCAGAGTCCATTTGTCAAACTACCTCACTGAGATGACCCCTTGGATCATGGTGCATGTTTGGTTCCCCTCAGCTATCTTTCTAGGATGCTTGGCTGAGGCTATAATGCTTAGTTTGTTTTGAAAATGTTGTCTTCTCTCTCTCCTCTGCATGAGCTTAGTGCATTTGGAAATTTGTCTCTTTCTCTCTTCTCTGCATTTCCATGGATCTAAAATATATTTGCGTTGCATGCGTTTGTTCTTCACTCCAGAAATGTGTCTTTAAATGCCAAGTCTTTGTTAAGACTTCCAGGCTCATTATTACATTTTAAAGTGTTTCTTTTTCACTTCATGTTGGAAATGATTTTCTCAAAAAACACAAAAACTTGCCTAGACCAACATTGATTTCAAAGAGTCTTAATCATCAAGATCAAACACCAGTTTATTTGGTTTGACCCGGTATTTTTATTTTAACAAATAAAGGACAAAGTCAAAAACAGGAGCACAGTCACTAAAAGAAAACCACTTTTGTAACTAGTGAATGCTAGTTCACACTATAAATGACTTGCTCGCTCCTTCAGGTGTACACTGTGTCTCTCCTCATTTTGGAGGTAATGGCTCCTTGTATTGATGAGTGATATTAATTCCCTCTATTTCACTAGAGAGACCTCAACTAGGGAAATAGATGGAATTAATATCCCTCATCAATACAATGAGCCATTACCTCCAAAATGAGGAGAGACACAGTGTAATCTAAGCCTTCTTTCAAAAGCTGCCAGGTCCAGCTTGCCAGAGTAATACAGAAAAGTGACAACGCCCTGATGAGCATCCGGGAACTGGTTTTCCTGGGTTCGAAACGTGTCGGCACACCTGAAGGAGTGAGCAATGTCATTTATAGTGTGAACTAGCATTCACTAGTTACAAAAGTGGTTTTCTTTTAGTGACTGTGCTCCTTTTTTTGACTTTGTCCTTTATTTGTTGGATAGTGATTCACTCCATTGAAAGAAAAACATAAAGATATGATGTTTGTTTGTATAAAGTACTGTTTCTGAGATGTATGATGTTTATTTTTTATTGAATATGTGGAATGTAAATATACGTTTGTAAATTGCATTGTATAATAATATATATATATGAATGTACAGTCTTTCCTTTTCGTGCATAAATGTGAAAAAGATAGTCTAAAAGAATTATAGAATAGAAGGGTGTAAATAAAAATACCGGGTCAAACCAAATAAACCGGTGCTTGATCTTGATGATTACGACTCTTCGAAATCAATGTTGGTGTGGGCAAGTTGTTGTGTTTTTTATATAATAAGGTCCAGCCTGCCCCATGCTCCATATGGGCCTAACTCCTTAGCTTTATAAAGGAGATGATTTACTGGCAATAAAGTGCAAACAAACCTGATTCAGCTTCCATTGTTTGCACATGTATTTTCTCATATTTTGTAGAAGCACCACCACAAATTAAGCTGCCCTGGTCCAGTCCCCAGGACCATCAAATCCTCCTGAACAGTTTGAACATGAGAAAAATAGGAAAAGTATGATAGGAGATGAGCCACTGGAGAAGGTGTTGTATAGGTGGGGGTATGGGTGTGGGTGGTGGCAGCTGTTATGTCATGTTACAATCATTTATATTGCGCATGAATTACCCCCTGAGCGGTTTCTCTGTGCAGGAAGCCTCGCAACATCATACCACAGTCACCGCAAAACTATCCCTAAAACAATTCAATTTTAAGCGATTTTCCGAATTTGAGATGCTCCATACAGAAACGTAAATGAACTGCGAGGGTATTCCAGTAGAGAGGGGAAGATAGGAAAGCCCTCTAGCACCGGGACAAGACTTTTTAATCCGAGGGAGTACGAGCAGCCTCATCCCACAGAGAGGGACGAAATTATTCAGGACTGTACATGGAAAGCATCGAGGTTGAGTATTAGGGCACTTCCCCATTAGGGCTTTGTGAGCCATTAACCAGATCTTGAAGACAATCCTCTAATGAACCGGTAACCAATGTAAAGACTGCAAAAGAGGGGCAGACAAGACCCTCGCAGGAGCATGGCAGATAAGGCGGTCTGCTGTGATTTGCACCACACATTTAGTAATAGAGGCAGGTAAAGCCTTCCCATAATACGAGTGACTCACCACTAAGGCTGTGGGTTGTGCAGCATGGTCCAAGTTCTAGGAGCCCATCACGGTAGCCAAGCTGAGCAGCAAAGCAGTGAAGATGAGGGGTGGTAGAATTCAAAATGCGTCATACGTGGGTGCACGTGAAGGATGCTGGGAAGTGGCTGTTATGGGCTGATGGTGAAGAGGCTGCAATGACTGCTGGGGCATCGCCAGCATGGGTGTCCGAGGTGTGAGTTCAGCCTATCGACGTGACTGCATCTGGTTCTAGTTTTGTAACTTTACCTTTGACTGTGCCTTGGGGGTTCCCAGGTGGTCGTTCCTACGTGTCTAGATTGCGGTTCGGTGGCTGAACAAAGCCTCCAAACTAAAACCTCGTGTTTGCCTCTAGCAGCTTATTTCAAGGGCTGCTCTGCAGGACATTGGGATCAACGAGTAGACATACAGTATCTGACTGCTGAAAGCGACACAGGCACTCAGACCTGCAGATGCTGCTATGGACCTAGCGACATCCCAGAGGCGCTCAGACCTGCAGTCGGTCCCATGGACCCAGTGAGATCCCAGAGGCTCTAGGATCTACAGTTGGTCCCATGGACCTATGGGAATCTCAGAGGCTCTACGATCTACAGTCGGTCCCATGGACTCAGTGAGATCCCAGAGGCTCTAGGATCTACAGTCGGTCACATGGACCCAGAGGCCCCCAGACCTCCAGATGGTCCCATGGACCCAGTGAGATCCCAGAGGCTCTCAGACCTGCAGTCGGTCCCAAGGACCCAGTGAGATTCCAGAGGCTCTAGGATCTGCAGATGGTCCCATGGACCCGGTGAGATCCCAGAACCCCTCAGAACTCCAGACGGTTCCATGGACCCAGTGAGATCCCAGAGGCTCTCAGACCTGCAGATGGTCCCATGGACCTAGTAAGATCCAAGAGGCTCTTAGACCTGCAGTCGGTCCCATGGACCTAGTGAGATCCCAGAGGCTCTAGGATCTGCAGTCGGTCCCATGGACCCAGTGAGATCCCAGAGGCTCTACGATCTGCAGTCGGTCCCATGGACCTAGTGAGATCCAAGAGGCTCTCAGACCTGCAGTCGGTCCCATGGACCTAGTGAGATCCAAGAGGCTCTCAGACCTGCAGTCGGTCCCATGGACCTAGTGAGATCCCAGAGGCTCTATCGACAGTTGCTTGCTTTATGAAATACTATGAGTAACCTGGTGTAGAACTTACCTTCAGAAACACCAGCGGCGACCAAGACCAGCACCAGCACCAGCAGCGTTAGCTCCATGGTTGTGAAATTATCTGCAGGAAGAGACCAAGTGAGAGAGAGGGGAGTTGAAGATGTGCCAGAAGGTGAGATAGTCCTACCGGCTACGTATAGATACCGTGGAGCTCATAGACTTTAAGAATCTCGGACAGCTGGGGACACATATTTATGGTGGATACCGCAGGCAGCGCATCAGTACACACACAGATGCTGCTCATGAGCAAAGCACAGGGCTCTGTTAGCTGATGAAGTTCACCTAACATGGCTGTCATTTTACACTGATGGAGACATGACGGTACTAATTGTTGATTGCGGGTGTATGGTTGCGGTATGCAGCTCATGCTACCGGCACCGCAGTAAGGAGCCGGTCTACCATCCCTCCCTGTGTAATCCGTGTCATTTGTTGTAGCTGAGCCCCCGATTCTCACTGACTGCATGAATAGTGTACGGCTAGGGCTTGGGAACACGCGAAATAAGAGTACCCTTTTCGTAGCTTCTTGTCAGGACTCACAGGAGGTTTCCTCATTTTAACGCAATGCTGGCTACCATCACCCCCCTACTAAGTTATCAAAAGTCAGTTCATCCCTCAAGCTGGAGTGCTTGTTGGCACCGATGGAACTCCAAGATGGCTGCCAACACGCACATTCTGCAACAGCATACCGCTGTTAGCAGTCTAGTCTTTTAGGCTTCAGAACCCCTGGTGAAGTGTGCTTCAACATTCCACTGTGCACTTCACTGAAGAAATAATTGGAAGAGCACCTGCTTTCCCAGCATTGTGAAAGTCAGTTGCGATAAAATCAGGGTTAGCTTCATCAGAACTACATTCCCTAATCAGGTTAGTATTAAACTTGTAGCTAATATAAAACATTATGTGAGAAAAGGTTATCATGTCAGAGATAAATGGAAACGAAGTCAGAATATATTTTCCTTCCTTTGAAAACTGGAACAACCTTTCAGTAAGAGCTTTCCTTAGCTGAGAAGATTAAATACAAAGCTTTTTAAATCAAGCTGTCTTATTCAGCTGTTCCAGAATCTGTCAGACCCGGGTGTGACCTTTCACACATGTCTTCTTTGACTGAAACTTGTTCACTCGTCAGAGAATTAATTAAAAGGTGAAGTCAGGGTCAAATGCCGGCATATTTCTTTCTCTTGCCATGTGTTAAGTTTGAAGATAAATAAGTGGAGGCCCAGTTAAAGTACTCCAGTAATGTTCTATGGCCAGAATAAATTAACTCTTCAGCAAACATTAAAACTCAGTGCAAAATAAATAGTGCTTCCAGCAAACATTAAAACTGATGGCCTGAATAAAAGGAAGGCTTCCTTTTAACATTTAACCAAGGTTCTGAAGCATTGTTTAAGAACTAATTAAATACAGAAAAAACAGTCATCCTACTCCAGAAACCCCAGTTCAAGGACCACTCCAGTCTCTTAATAGTGAGTTAATAGAAAGAAAGAGAAGCCCAAAAATTACGTAAATTAGGAATACAGAAATAAATACTTACCTTATCTTTCTTACTTTAAGGAATAGCAGGTTCAAGTGCAGATTGTACCTGAGAACGAAAGAAAAGAGATTTGAGTGAAGACTTCTCATACAACCTAGCAAACAATACATGAGAAGTAGAAGAGAAGTAAGCTTCAGTAAACCTTCGGGTAAGATAAGTTATTTATGAACAATAGAAAAAACAGTAAGTTAAAAGGCACAGTAAATAAAGGTTTTTTACATGTTTCTGTTGCAGTCCTGTAAGAAGAAGAAGACAACGTAGCTGAACAGGCAGAATATTGGAGCTCTTCTCTGTCCCAACCCCTTTCCCCCTTAGAACGTACCTGCAATGGAATACTAAAAGACCTAGCAGGGTTGGTTCTGAGAAGGGTATTAGGATCTAGCGTCATTCTGCTCCTGTGTGGTTCAGACAGGAATAAGTATATAGACCCTGACAGAGTGAAGTATCCACGTTGGTAACAGCACCTGAGCAGAATGGCAGAAGGAATTGATTTTAAAAATGTGGACGATATTTTGAGTAATATACAAAGGGACTTAGTGGCAGTTAGAGAGGAAAATAAAATACTAAGAGAGGAGATAATTACCTTTAAAACAGGAACACCCGTTTTGAAATCTAGGCCAAGAACCACATCCTTTGAAACCCAGAGTCCTAAAATCAGCACTTCATCCTTTGCCCCCGCACAAGTAATCGACTCATTATCCCCAGTCATTCCTCTCTCCACTCCAGAGCGATTCAATGGAGACCCGCAGAAAGCACACGTTTTTTTGACCCAATGCTCTCTGCATTTTATGTGCCGCCCAACGATCTTCCCCGATGCTCAATCACAAGTGGCTTTTATCTTGTCCTACCTTAGTGGGGATGCCACCTCATGGTCCATGCCACTAGTAACTAAGGATGACCCGATTTTGTACAGTTTAGATGAATTCAAGAAGGAATTACTCTGAATTTTCGATAGGAGAAAAGCATCTGAAGCTTCAGACAACGAACTGTTGGAGTTAAAACAAGGAAACCAAGAACTTGTGTCTTACCTAGCCCAATTTAATAAACTAGTGGTCGAGACCAACTGGCCCGAGGATAAAAGAGCAGCAGTATTCTATAGAGGATTGCGAGAGGAACTGAAGGACACTATCTCAAATCCCTATTCGCCCCACTGATATCTCTGCCTTAATGGATTTAACCTTAGAGATTGATTATCGGTAAAGTGAGCAGAAAGGAGAACGGCGGAAGGAGTTTAGACCAAGTGTTCCCTGTTTTGACCGTTTTAAAAACTGAATCCACACAGACAGTAGAGAGTTCTTCGGGAATTGAACCCATGCAAATTGGTGTAGTCAGAAGAAGAAAAAGAAAAGAGAAGGCTGAACAAACTGTGCCTATATTGTGGAGGAAGTGGACATTTTGTCAAGAACTGTTAAAAGAGACCAAAACTGCCAGCAAAGGAGAAGGAAAACTATAGGCACCACAGGTAAGCGGAGTTGGGCCTGTGGATGCGAATTGAAAAACAACTCCAACAAATCACCAATTGGCAAATACACTACAAGCCTCCTCACCACATTTGGTTATGACAGTGACATTAAGGTTTAGAGGTATGGTTTTGACAGGAATAACCGTCATGGTGGATTCCGGGGCAACAGGTAACTTCTGCGACCACAAATTCTCTAACCTGATTGGTTTACAAGCTATCAAGAAGGAGAAAAGTGAGAAGGTCCGAGTGGTGGATGGTACAGAATTAACTTTAGGGCCCATAACAAGCCATACAGAATTGGTACACATGATTACTGTCGAGGAACACCAAGAGATCTTGCAATTTAATTTAATAGACGCCCCCCAGTTTCAACTGATTCTAGGTTTACCATGGTTAACTGAGCACAACCCGTTAATTGATTGGGGAGCCCGAACTATTCAATTAAATTCAAACTACTGCACCAAAAATTGTTTCAATGATCAAACAGATTTTTCTGTGTCCTGCGCAGCCATCCAGCTGTGTGAAGGTGGAAGTTCGGTATGTGTGATCCAAACTACTAAGATACTAGAAGAATACCAAGACCTTGCTGATGTCTTTGATGAGATTAAAGCAGAGACGTTACCCCCCTCCCCCCCCACAGGCCCTATGCCGGCAAAATTGATTTAGAACCAGGGGCTAATCTACTGTGCAGCAGGGTTTACGGCTTAACGGAGAAGGAAAACATTCATTTGAAGGAATACCTAGCTAAGAATCTGGTGAACGGATTTATTCGACCGTCGCAGTCTCCTGTCTCTTCCCCACTTTTTTTCGTGCAGAAAAAAGATGGAGATCTCAGGCCTTGTATTGACTTTAAAGCATTAACATGATAACTGTTAAGAATCATTATCCGTTGCCTCTCATATTGGTACTAATTGATCAAGTGAAGGAAGCAAAGATATACACTTGTCTATAATTACGAGGAGCATACCACTTGATTAGACTTCGAGAAGGCGACGAGTGGAAGACTGCGTTCAGGACCAAATTTGGCCTTTATGAGTATCTTGTGATGCCATATGGTCTCTGTAAAGCACCACCAGCATTCCAGTACTTTATCAACGATGTCTTAAGTGAATTCATTGACTGATGTGCTATAGTCTACATAGATGACATCCTGATTTATTCCAACTCAGTTGAAGAACACCACAACCAGGTCAGAGCTATTTTACAACTTCTACGAGAAAACTCTCCGTGCGTGAAATTGGAAAAATGCCTTTTCAACACAGATACCGTAGAATTCTTAGGTTTTGTGTTATCGCCTGCAGGAGTTCAAATGGATGAAGAAAAAGTGAAGGTGATAACAGATTGGAAATCTCCTACCTGTATTAAGGAGGTTCAAAGCTTTATCGGATTCTCTAATTTTTACAGAAAATTCATTAATAGATTCTCCAATGAGATACTTCCGCTGACTCGTCTTCTGAAGAAGGGAGTTCCGTTCCAATGGTCCAAAGAAGCAGAAGAGGCTTTCAGTTGATGAAGGACAGTTTCACCACAGCACCAGTGTTGCTTCATGCTCTGAGCCTTTTTATCTGGAGACAGACGCATCGGACCTAGCCATCGGAGGGATACTTTCTCAGAGGCACAAGGACACAGGACACTTACACCCAGTGGCATATCCGTCCCGCAAACTTAATCCTGCGGAACGCAACTACACTAGTACAGAAAAAGAACTCCTGGCAATCAAGGATGCCTTCAAAGATTGGAGACATTATTTAATTGGGGCAAAACACACGGTAACAGTGTTTACGGACCACCGCAACCTCAAATTTTTGCAATCTGCTCGAACTCTCACACCACATCAGCTGCGTTGGTCTCTTTACTTTGCAGACTTTGACTTTGTTATCACCTTTCGTCCTGGATCAAAAAACGGAAAGGCTGACGTCCTCTCAAGACTCAATACAGAAAATCAAACTTCAGCTATTGAAAATCAGCAAATCATGCCTGATGGAAAATTCATTGGAACTATTTCTTTGGAACCTTTTGAACATCACATTCAGAATTTGATGTCCGACCTTGAAATGGAGATCTGGGCCATGGAAGATCCACAATGTTTCATTCGCAACGGGCTTCCCTATTTCGGCACCACTTTATATTTGCCCACCAAAGAGCTACAGTTGAAGGCGATGCAGGAATGTCACGACAACCCTCTGGCCGGCCACAAAGGTGTTGTGAAAACTGAAGAATTACTCAAACGTCGTTTCTGGTGGCCATATATGTGCAGAGACGTCCGTCAATATGTGCTAGGCTTTGAGATTTGTGCACGAGGAAAATCGGACAGGCAAGCTCCTAAAGGTCCCCTACAACCCATGCCTACTCCCCCATATCCTTGGCATACTGTCTCCTTAGATTTGAATGTTGATCTACCTTCTTCCCATGGGTATGATACCATTCTTGTGGTTGTCGACACCTTTATTAAGATGGCACATTATATACCCTTCAAAGGTACACCCACTGCTAAACAATTGTCCCAACTTTTCAATCAACATGTTATTCGCCTTCATGGAATCTTTAGGGTTCTCATTTCAGACAGGGGCTCCCAGTTCCTATCACAATTTTGGAAGGCTTACATCAAGGGCCTTAATATTGACCATCAGTATTCCACCAGTTTTCACCCAGAAACTGATGGTCAAACTCAACGCATTAACCAAGACTTAGAACAACACCTCAGACCTTATTTGTTAGACGTGGAGGGTGACTGGCCTGACCATTATGGACTGTGGAGTATGCTCACAATAATGCTATAAATGTATCCACTGGCCACTCCTTTTTCTTTATAAACTCAGGCAGACATCCCAATTCTCATGCTAATTTTGATGAAGTTAACGTCCCTGCAGTTCAATATATCGCCCGACAGTTAACTAAGATACATCACTCAGTAACCCAGAATCTGTCGATCGCGAAGGATCGATACAAACACTTTGCTGACCCTAAACATAGAAAAGAATCTGAGCTTCATGTAGGAGATTTAGTCTGCTTGAGTACAAAAAATCTTAGACTTAAAGGTCCCCGTAGATTTCAGCCACGTTTTATGGGTCCTTATCCAATTGAGAAAGTCATAAATCCAGTCACTTATCAACTATCTCTTCCTAACACTACCAACATTCATCCAGTCTTTCATGTTTCTCTCCTCAAACCATTTCAACCGGGGTTGCGCAGGACCTCCCCTCCTGATCCTCTGATTGTTGATGGTGAGGCAGAGCATGAAGTTAAACGCATTTTAGATTCATACGTAATGAATTTTTCTATCTTATTGATTGGCAGGGTTAGGGACCTGATGAACGTTCCTGGGAAAAGAGTACTAATGTCCATACCCCTCGATGAATTAGAGCTTTTCATGCACAATTCCCTGCTAAACCACGATTGGAGGAAACCCCGTTGGGAGGGGGTACTGTCAGGACTCACTGGAGGTTTCTTCCTTTTAACGCAATGCTGGCTACCACCTCCCTCCTACTAAGTTATCAAAAGTCAGTTAATCTCTCAAGCTGGAGTGCTTGTTGGCACTGATGGAACTCCAAGATGGCTGACAACATGCACATTCTGCAACAGCATTAAGCATGAGCGGATTTTGCGGATTGGCAATCCGCGAATTTTGCGGATTTGCGGATTCGCAATCCGCAAAATCCGCGAATTCCCGCGAATTTGCGGATTTTTTTTTTTTGTGTTCGCCCGTGTTTCTGCCAGTTCGCGAGGGTTTTTACAATTTCGCAAATTGCGAACTTACCTGTCGGGTCGCAAGTTTCGCGAACTTGTTGTTTCTACGTGTCCAGCCTGTTTGGGACACTCTTCTTCATCACTGCCACTCTCTGTCACCACTGCCACTCTCTGACTACTCATGCCACCCTCTGGCCCACCCATGCCACCCTCTGTTTCATCACCACACCCTCTGGTTGTCCAGTGTACATTATTTTCGGCAAAGCAAAGCACACCTTCCCTGCCTCAAGTGACCTGAATTAATTTGGGGCTGATTAATGTGTCACAGAATATTTTTTTAGCTGGCACCTGCTTCCTTAGTGCGCCCTGATTAGTGATCTTTTGCACTTGCTAAGTGCTTTCATTGTTGCAAAATTAGTTACAACACCTGCCCTGCCCCAACTGACAATAATGAATTAGGGGCTGATTAATGGATTTTAACTTCCAGCCTGGCTCCTGCTTGTATCCCTTAGCTGTAATTCAGGACCTTTGTGGCATATGTGTAACTATTCTGAGGTTCAGAGCAGGGTCACATAATAGTTTCAACTGGCAACTGAACTCTGGAGGGGCCCCTCAGGAAGCACTACAGGAAATGGCGACTAATGATGTGCCTGAACTTTTGAACCTGGTAAGTAGTTACTTTCAGTTTTGCTAAGATCGTATTTCTGCAATTTTGCACTTATTCGCGGGGCGCGAACTCACGCGAACAGTGCGAGCAGCGCGAGCAAAATCCGCTGCTCGCGGATTTGCGGATTTTGCGGGAAATTCGCAAATCTCGCGGATTGCGGATTTCCCGAAAATCCGCAAAATCCGCGAGCGTAACGGATTTTCCGCCCATGCTTAAACAGCATACCGCTGTTAGCAGTCTAGTCTTGTAGACTTCAGAACACCTGGTGAAGTGTGCTTCAACATTCCACTGTGCACTTCACTGAAGAAATAATTGGAAGAGCACCTGCTTTCCCAGCATTGTGAAAGTCAGATAGGGTAGTTGCGATCTGGGTTATCTTCATCAGAACTACATTCCCTCACTAATCAGGTTAGTATTAAACTTGTAGCTAATATAAACATTCTGTGAGACAAGGTTATCATGTCAGAGATAAATGGAAACGAAGTCAGAATATATTTTCCTTCCTTTGAAAACTGGAACAACCTTTAAGTAAAAGCTTTCCTTAGCTGAGAAGATTAAATACAAAGCTTTTTAAATCAAGCTGTCTTATTCAGCTGTTCTAGAATCTGTCAGACCCAGGTGTGACCTTTCACGCTGTGTTTTACAAATGTGTTCACTCTTCAGAGAATTAATTAAAAGGTGAATTCAGGGTCAAAAGTCGGCAACTTGTTCACTCTTCAGAGAATTAATTAAAAGGTGAAGTCAGGGTCAAAAGTCGGCAACTTGTTCACTCTTCAGAGAATTCATTAAAAGGTGAAGTCAGGGTCAAAAGCCGCCATGTGTTAAGTTTGAAGATAAATAAGTGAAGGCCCAGTTAAAGTACTCCAGTAATGTATGGCCAGAATAAATTAACTCTTCGGCAAACATTAAAACCAGTGCAAAATAAATTGTGCTTCCAGCAAACATTAAAACTGATGGCCTGAATAAAATGAAGGCTTCCTTTTAACATTTAACCAAGGTTCTGAAGCATTGTTTAAGAACTAATTAAATACAGAAAAAACAGTCATCCTACTCCAGAAACCCCAGTTCAAGGACCACTCCAGTCTCTTAACAGTGAGTTAATAGAAAGAAAGAGAAACCCAAAAAGTATTTAAATTAGGAATACAGAAATAAATACTTACCTTATCTTTCTTACTTTAAGGAATAGCAGGTTCAAGTGCAGATTGTACCTGAGAACGAAAGAAAAGAGATTTGAGTGAAGACTTCTCATACAACCTAGCAAACAATACATGAGAAGTAGAAGAGACGTAAGCTTCAGTAAACCTTCGGGTAAGATAAGTTATTTATACACAATATAAGAAAACAGTAAGTTGAAAGGCACAGTAAATAAAGGTTTTTTACATTTTACTGTTGCAGTCCTGTAAGGAGAAGAAGACAACGTAGCTGAACAGGCAGAATATTGGGAGCAGTCTCTTCTCTGTCCCAACCCCTTTCCCCCCTGAGAACGTACCTGCAATGGAATACTAAAAGACCTAGCAGGGTTGGTTCTGAGAAGGGTATTGGGATCTAGCGTCATTCTGCTCCTGTGTGGTTCAGACAGCAATAAGTATATAGACCCTGACAGTTCTCGCTTTTATGTATGCAGCCCTGAGCCAAAGAGCTGAAGGTTCAAACATGTGTAGCCACGTCAACATTCTCACCAACAGGCGCGCTTTAAACTATAATGACTGAATAGCTTAATGAAACCCATAGTGTCTCTAAAATGCTATACTCAATTAGGGATTGTATTTCTGTCCCACAAGCTGTTAGAGAGTTTGAGTGTTCAGTTCCATGCACACTTTTTATTGCATTACTTTCTCTCATATTGATACAGACTTATGCTGTTTAGGTCTGGGAAGTGCACACTTTTAGCTAATGTTTCAACCGCATAACATAAAAGTGGGCCCTGCGTCAGCCCTCTGATCCTGACTGGATGCTTTGGTGCCTATCTTAGCCCTCTGATCCTGATTGGATGGTTTTGGTGCCCATCTTAGTCCTCTGATCCTGATCGGATGGTTTTAGTGCCCATCTCAGCTCTCTGATCCTGATTGGATGGCTTTGGTGCCTATCTTAGCCCTCTGATCCGGATTGGATGGTTTTGGTGCCTATCTCAGCTCTGAGATCTTGACTGGATGGCTTTGGTGTCGATCTCAGCCCTCTGATTCTTATTAGATGGTTTTAGTGTCTATCTCAGCCCTCTGAATCTGATTGGATGGCTTTGGTGCATATCTATGCCCTCTTATCCTGCTTGGATGGCTTTGGTGCGTATCACAGCCTTCTGATCCTGATTGGATAATGTTGGTGACTCTCTCAGCTCTCTGATCCTGATTGGATGGCTTTGGTGTCTATCTCAGCCCTTCGTATCTGATTGGATGGCTTTGGTGCTTATCTCAGCCCTCTGATCCTGATAGGACGGCGTTGGTGCGTATCACAGACCTCTGGTCCTGATTGGATGGCTTTGGTGCCTATTTCAGCTATCTCCCTTTTAAAGGCTTTCCTACCTTTCATTATGTTTGTTTTGCCTTAAGCATGACCAAACTGCTTGTAGGAGAATAGGGTCTGCTTCCTATGGTCACCCCCACTTTTTGCTGTGATATTCTGTTTTTTCGACTTTAGACTGGCTGTGGCCCTGCTAATCAGGAACCCAGCCTAGATGTTCTCTCTCTAAATTGATACCATGTACTTTAGGTACATACCATATTCGTTACTGGGTCACCTTTCTGAGCCCCTGTATAGTGTACCATAGGTACCCAGGGCAAAGGTGCATCCAAGGCCTACCAGTGGCTGCAGCATGTATTATGCCACCCCTGGCTGGCCATCCAAACTGACACCACAGGCTGTTCACTCAGCTTGGGTAAGGTGGTGTAATCACCCCTTACTTAGATATAGTATACCTATGTCTACCTTATATATAGACACATATGCACCTATAATTCACTCCTATGGAAGGTCCTAACAATCCTGGAGGCAGAGTGATTGGTGTTATGTGAGAGAGTGCCCTAGCATGAGCTGAGCCCCTCCGCAGCTTTCGGAACCATCTCTTTGTAGCTGTTCTATGATACAGCCATACCATATACTCTTAAGTGCATTATAGTCCTCGCGGTTAATGCTAGCTTTTGTTTGGCTTCATCAAAACATGTTTGTAAGGTGTCAAACACTTTGGAATACTAGCCCCCCCACCAGTTCTGGTGGCGGGGGTAGCATTTGTTTGACAGGCCTCGTGGAAGGGCCGCTCCCTCCCCGCCTGACGGGGACCGGACCCCTGCTCTCCTGTATTCTCGACAAGAACCATCCCGGCAACCCACCGAGGCAACCCGCAACTCGTCCACAACGGAACTCCAGCTCCCGAACACCCCAGTATCGGCTAGCCCGGGCCCCCGTCAGCACCATTGCCCCGGCCCAGCCGCCATCTTTGGACACTGCATCACGAGGCCACATGGCCTCGACTCGACCCCAAACCTGGGCCTGGCCAGGCCCCGACATCGAGGCGCCACCATCCACCCAGGAGGTGAAGAGACCACTTGGCAGGTCAATGGGAGAAGGAGTGTCGATGGCTCTCCCCCGCCAGGTGTTGATCGCCCCCGGCATCCCCGGGTGCTGGCTACACCCCCCTGCTGGGTGTCTGGACTCCCTCATCCCGGACCTCCCGACCTCCAAGTGCGAGGGTCCGGACATCAAAGGAGACCAGACCTATAACTGGGGAAGCTCCAGAGCAGGAAGGCAGTTGTATCCTGGAGTCGAGAGACACCGAGAAGAACTCATCCTGGACGGACTGCTGGCGCTGCCACAGCCCTGCCTTGTGAACCACCTCTGAAGCCTGCTGGCACTGCCGCGGCCTTCTGCAACGTGCACCTTCGTCTTGGCCTGCCGGCGCTGCCGCGGCCCATCCTTATGAACCACCACCTTGGCCTGCTGGCGCTGCCGCGGCCCCTCTGCAACGTGAACCATCATCCTAGCCTGCTGGCGCTGCCGCGGCCCTCCTCGTCGTAAAGCATTCATCCTGGCCTGCTGGCGCTGCCGCGGCCCTCCTTGCCGAGGACTATCATCCTAGCCTGCTGGCGCTGCCGCGGCCCTCCTTGCCGAGAACTATCATCCTAGCCTGCTGGCGCTGCCGCGGCCCGACCTTGCAGACCCCTAAGCTCGAGGATTGTGAGCTCCTTCTTGCGCCCCCTGTACCAGACAGGTACCAAGACTGTCCCGCTACCCCTTTCCCTACAGAGACTAGAATTGGGAGGACCCTCGTGTCCTGACCCCACTGTATCGCTGATAACCTTGCCTCAAGAACCTTATATAAAGTGTGTATACTTCATCCTTGTGTGGTGTCCATCTGTGGGGGGGAAGTTACTTGTCTGTACGATCGCCGGAGACGGCCCTCTCCGGAGGCCGCTCCCCCCTGTACTCGGCCGACCCTCCGGGTCTCCGTCTAACAGCATTCCACCCTTCTAGAGGGAGAAGACATGTAGTTACTGCTAACCCCAGTTAAAGTTAAACAGCCTCAGCATCACAAAATGGATGCTGCTGCCACAGACACGAGTCTGACCTCCTGATGCTCGATGAAACTCCAGTAGGGGAGGCCTGGACAATAGATTTCCTGTCAAGGGAGGTGCCAGCACCTCCCCAGACAGCCTGTAGTGTATAGGGGCAGGGAGGGCTGCATTCAGAAATGCTTTTCCAGACACTGCCGGGGGCACACAAGGTGCTCCATGCATAGCCCGGTTCAAACCAGTTGCCGGTGGCACTCCAGCCCTGCTCTGGCACGAAACTGGACAAAGGGAAAGGGATGTAAACACCCCTTCGTAGGTCCACCCATAGGAGGGACCTAGCAGCTAATCCAGCCCCTAACTGAGTATAAGTATAGGGGCTGTGTCCCCAGGACTTTATGTTATCCTGGAACGCAACTTTGATATAGAAATCTTGGACCTTCGACATTCTATTCTGACTAGAAGACGGAAGACATCTCCCTTGTGGTCAAGTACTTACCACCGTGTGCAAACAGGCACCACCAGTAACTTGCCGGTCTGCTTTGTCGATGCTCCCGCTGGAACCCAAAGACTCAGCGACACAGGACATAGACTTCCAGACATCACTGACCCTGACCCACACCCACAGCAAAGCTGAGACCCGTGGTGGACACGAGAGACGTGGGACCGGAACTCCTGGACATCCTGCATTTTGCTAACTGCATCAACTCCTGAGGTAACTCGAAGTTGTGCATTGGGGTACGAGAAACCCCAGACTGGAGCACCATGTGCACCGAAGCTCAGCCCTCCACACTCCGCGAGTGCTGCGTGGGGCCTGCTCTTGCATTTCAGCTCGACGTGTCTTCCTGGTTCCTAGTCCGTTGGCTAGTGAGCCCCCTGAAGACTTTCCTTTAAATTTAAACTGCTTTCCTTGTTGCTCCAGGCTTGCACCAGCTTCCCTGCAAAGGAGAAGTGCCACAGACCTTTCTGGTCTGCACCAAATCCAATCTTCACTTCCTGCGTGGATTAAGTTTGCCAAGGCTTGTTGGGGCCAATCCGGATACTGATACAGCAGTCAACCAGATCCTTTGTGTGACAGCTCGAATCCAGCTCCTGGTCATCGTCAACACCTCCTGGACCTCGTGGCTGCAGAGACAAGCTTCACCTTTTCACCTGAGATCATTGCGACATCACCTTGTTCCTTCCTGTCACTGACCTGTGACCCAGACTCTGTCCCCTCTGCTTTCAGGTTCTTCACACCTTCGATCCTCCCTTGGAGCCACCCGGACACCTTTCCTCTGGTCGCCTGCAGCACTTCTTTTTCAGATCTCCATAGAAAATATCGAGGAAACCCGACACCAAAAGGCATCTATGCACCCGGCTTCCCTGGGTGAGGTAACATAAGTACTCTGGTGCTCCCATCCGGAAGTGGCCTCAAACAGTAACTTTGTAACTTTTACGTTCTCCATTATAAGTCAATGGTAACTCGCGACTGTGTTTAGTCACTGCATGCATCTCCCGTGGGTCTCCTACTTCCTAACCTTTGGTTGTTTAGTGTATCCCCAAAGATTCCCTAGGCCCTAGGCCTACTTACTATTTTTGTTCTGGTTCTTATACCACTATATTAGTACATGGTTTGTGAGGCCCCTAGGGCATTACTGTATATTGTGCAACTTATCGTATGCTAATTAAGTAACTTGTATTGTGCTTTTACCTCTGACCTCATAAAGAGTGCAGAGGGGTTGTGTTTAGAATAAATACATATATATTTGATATATACCTTGTGTGGTGTCCTTTCATTTGGTACTCAAGGGATTATAATTGGTTAAACAACTTGCTTAATGCTCTCTCTGAAGTCTTAGCCTATTGACTGCTGGTCCATGCTACCACTAGGATAGCTTTCTAGAAGGTTAACTTTACAACTACCATCAATAAGGGTCGTTTAGATTGGTGCAAGTTGCCCACTAGAATAGTGGACATCATATGCCAGGCTAACTTCTCACATTGCTCTCACAGCATTCTGATTTCATGACTAGTATCCTTCTACGGCGTACTTCAGAAACTCTTGTTTTAAGCACTCCATGCTCTATGCACCTTTTCCTGTTCATAAGCACAGCCTATCCACACACCATCTTTTCACAGCCCCAAACCCCTCCCTGATGCACTAAAGTATTCTAAAAGTGATGGATGAATGCTTGGATAAATCTCCACCCCGGTAATCACTCAGGCTGCATCTGAATCCATTGTTTTTGCCCACCATGCCACCTCAGTTGAGACCCTGCCATAGGCAGATCAGTCTTTACCTGCTCCTGAGCGAACAGTCCCGCCCCATCCACCAGGCCAGGTCCTCCCTGAACCGGGACACAAGCCCCCCAGAGCCGGTTCCACCCTTCTTAGGGCTCCCCAGCCGGGTACAGCTTGGTTCTAGTGACACAGGGTGCACGGACCACATCTCGGCATCCCCGACCCCTTTAGGGTGGAGAAGTGTGGCTCAATGATTAGAGCGGCAGACTCTGATGCCGAGGTCTAGCCCGGGTTCAGGGTTCAATTCCCCGCCTTGGCGGGTCTTGGGCTCAAAAATTCCACGGACCTGATATTCTCGCCACGGTGCCTATTCCAATCATGGAGTCTCACTCTGCAACTCTGGGCAATAGCTTGCTTAATCTCCACAACGGCCCACACAACGCTAAGGATGCCTGGCCTCCACCTTGGGGGTGCCCAGGAGTGGACGCCTCACAGGGAAAGCCAGGATGGGTTCCACAGCGGTATTCGTACAAGCGCCTTGATACCCTTGCGGGTGAGTAGTGCGCTATACAAGTATCAATTTACATTTACATTTACATTTAACAATAAAGTATACATGGGATGGATGAATGCTTGGATTAATCTCCGCCATGGGTAATTTCTTGGGCCGCATCCCAGTTCAACATTACTTTGCCCACCCGCCACCTCAGGTTGTAGCAAGTTCAAGACTGATTTGCATATAGAGGGAGGATTCCATTGCTTCCATTACCCAGATGCAGTATTTGCTGCCCTCCAATACTCCAGCGTGGTAACCGCTGCCTCCAGTACCCCAGCATACTACTTGCTGCCTCCAGTACCCCAGTGTGGTACCTTCTGCCCCCAGTACCAAAAGATAGTACCTGCCACCTCCAGTACCCCAGTGCATTACCCGCTGACCTAGTACCCCAGGGTAGTACCTGCCACCTCCAGTACACCAGTGCAGTACTTGCCACCTCCAGTATCCTAGCACACTACCTGCTGCCTCCAGCTCCGTAGTGAAGTACCCATTGCCTCAAGTACCCCGGGGCAATACCTGCTGCCTCCACTACCCCAGTGCAGAACCTGCTGCCCCTTACCCCATGGCAGTACCTCCCTGCCTCCAGTACCCCAGGGCAGTACCTGCTCCCTTCAGTACCCCAGTGTAGTACCCGTTGCCCTCAGTACCACATGTACAGTACCCGCTGCCTCCAGTACCCCAGTGCTGTACCTGCTGCCTACAGTACCCCAGTTCGGTACCTGCTGCCCCCAGTAACCCAGGACAGTACCTCCAGCCTCCAGTACCTCAGGCCAGTACCTGCTGCCTCCAGCTCCCTAGTGCAGTACCTCCTGCCTCCAATACCCCAGTGCAGTACCTGTTGTCACCAATTCCCCAGTGCAGTACCTGCTGCCTCCAGGACCCCAATGCAGTACCTGCTGCCTCCAGTACCCCAGTGCAGTACCTGCTGCCTCCAGGACCCAAGTGCAGTACCTGCTGCCTCTGGTACCCCAGTGCAGAACCTGCTGCCTCTGGTACCCCAGTGCAGAACCTGCTGCCTCCAGGACCCCAGTGCAGTACCTGCTGCCCTCAGTACCAAAGAGAGGTACCTGCTGCCTCTGGTATACAAAGTGCAGTGCCTGCTGCCTCCAGTACCCCAGTGCAGTACCCGCTGCCTCCCGTATCAAAGTGAGGTACTTGCTGCCTCTGGTATACCCAGTGCAGTGCCTGCTGCCTCCAGTACCCCAGTGCAGTACCTGCTGCCTCCAGTACCCCGGTGCAGTACCTGCTGCCTCCAGTACCCCGGTGCAGTATCTGTTGCCTCCTGTACCCCAGTGCAGTATCTGCTGCCTCCAGTACCCCGGTACAGTACCTGTCCCCTCCAGTAACCCAGTGCAGTACCTGCTGCCTCCAGTACCCCAGTGAAGTACCTGCTGCCTCGAGAACCCCAGTGCGATACCTGCCGTCTCCAGTACCCCACCACAGTACTTGTTCACCCAACTACCGGAGTGCTGTACCTGCTGCCTCCAGTAAGCTTGTGCGGTACCTGCTGCCTCCAGTACCCCAGTGCAGTACCTGCTGCCTCGAGTACACAGGTGCAGGACCTGCTGCCTCCAGTACCCCAGTGCAGTACCTGCTGCCTCGAGTACACAGGTGCAAGACCTGCTGCCTCCAGTACCTCAGTGCAGGACCTGCTGCTCCCAGTACCCCAATGCAGTACCTGCTCCCTCCAGTACCACAGTGCAGTACCTGCTTCTCCTAGTACCCCAGTGCAGTACATGCTGCCTCCAGTACCCCAGTGAAATACCTGCGGCCCCAGTAGCCCAGTGCGATACCTCCTGCCTCCAGTACCTCAGTGCAGTACCTGCTTCCCCCAGTACCCCAGTACGGTACCTGCTGCCTCGAGTACTCCTGTGCAGTACCTGCTGCCTCCAACACCCCAGTGCAGTACCAACTTCCTCCACCACCCCAGTGCAGTACCTGCTGCCTCCAGTACCCCAGTGCAGTAGCTGCTGCCCTAGTATCCCAAAGCAGTACCTGCTGCCCCAGTACACCAGTACAGTACCCGCTGCCTCCAGTACCCCAGTTCAGTACCTGCTGCCTCCAGTATCCCAGAGCAGAACCTGCTGCCTCCAGTATTCCAGTGCAGTATCCGATGCCTCCAGTACAACAGTGCAGTACCTTCTGCCTCCAGTACCCCAGTGCAGTACCTGCTGCCCCCATGACCCCAGTGCAGTAGCTGCTGCCCCAACTACCCCAGTGCAGTACCTGCCTCCTCCACTACCCCAGTGCAGTACCTGCTGCCTCCCGTACCCCAGTGCAGTACTTTCTTCTGCCAGTACCCCAGTGCAGTACTTGTTCCTCTAGTACCCGAGTGCAGTACCTGCTACCTCCAGTGCCCCAGTGCAGTATACCTGCTGCCTCCAGTACCTCAGAGTAGTACATGTTGCCTCCAGCACCCCAGTGCAGTACCTGCTGCCTCCAGTACCCCAGTGCAGTACATGCTGCCTCCAGTACCCCAGTGCAGTACCTGCTGCCTCCAGTACCCAAGTGCGGTACCTGCTGTCTCCAGTACCCCAGCACAGTACTAGTTCCCTCAACTACCCCGTGCAGTACCTGCTGCCTCCAGTACCCCAGTGCAGAACCTGCAGCCCCTTACCCCATGGCAGTACCTCCCACCTCCAGTACCTCAGGCCAGTACCTGCTTCCTCCAGTACCCCAGGGCAGTACCTGCTGCCTTCAGTACCCCAGTGTAGTACCCGTTGCCCTCAGTACAACATGTACAGTACCCGCTGCCTCCAGTACCCCAGTGCAGTACCTGCTGCCTACAGTACCCCAGTTCGGTACCTGCTGCCCCCAGTAACCCAGGACAGTACCTCCAGCCTCCAGTACCTCAGGCCAGTACCAGCTGCCTCCAATACCCCAGTGCAGTACCTGCTGTCTCCAATACCCCAGTGCAGTACCTGCTGCCTCCAGGACCCCAAAGCAGTACCTGCTGCCTCCAGTATCGCAGCACAGTACCTGCTGCCTCCAGTACCCCAGTGCAGTTCCTGCTGCCTCCAGGACCCAAGTGCAGTACCTGCTGCCTCTGGTACCCCAATGCAGAACCTGATGCCTCCAGGACCCCAGTGCAGTAACCGCTGCCTCCCGTATCAAAGTGAGGTACCTGCTGCCTCTGGTATACCCAGTGCTGTGCCTGCTGCCTCTAGTACCCCAGTGCAGTACCTGCTGCCTCCAGTACCCTGGTGCAGTACCTGCTGCCTCCAGTACCCCGGTGCAGTATCTGTTGCCTCCAGTACCCCAGTGCAGTATCTGCTGCCTCGAGTACCCCGGTAGAGTACCTGTCCCCTCCAGTAACCCAGTGCAGTACCTGCTGCCTCCAGTACCCCAGTCAACTACCTGCTGCCTCCAGAACCCCAGTGTGATACCTGCCATCTCCAGTACCCCACCACAGTACTTGTTCTCCCAACTACCCGAGTGCAGTACCTGCTGCCTCCAGTAAGCTTGTGCGGTACCTGCTGCCTCCAGTACCCCAGTGCAGTACCTGCTGCCTCGAGTACACAGGTGCAGGACCTGCTGCCTCCAGTACCACAGTGCAGTACCTGCTGCTCCCATTACCCCAGTACAGTACATGCTGCCTCCAGTACCCCAGTGAAATACCTGCGGCCCCAGTAGCCCAGTGTGATACCTCCTGCCTCCAGTACCCCAGTGCAGTATCTGCTGCCCCTAGTACCCCAGTACGGTACCTGCTGCCTCGAGTACTCCTGTGCAGTACCTGCTACCTCCAACACCCCAGTGCAGTACCAACTTGCTTCACCACCCCAGTGCAGTACCTGCTGCCTCCAATAATCCAGTGCAGTACCTGCTGCCCTAGTATCCCAAAGCAGTACCTGCTGCCCCAGTACCCCAGTACAGTACCCGCTGCCTCCAGTACCCCAGTTCAGTACCTGCTGCCTCCAGTACCCCAGTGCAGTACCTGCTGCCCCCAGTACCCCAGTACGGTACCTGCTGCCTCGAGTACTCCTGTGCAGTACCTGCTGCCTCCAACACCCCAGTGCAGTACCAACTTCCTCCACCACCCCAGTGCAGTACCTGCTGCCTCCAGTACCCCAGTGCAGTAGCTGCTGCCCTAGTATCCCAAAGCAGTACCTGCTGCCCCAGTACCCCAGTACAGTACCTGCTGCCTCCAGTACCCCAGAGCAGAACCTGCTGCCTCCAGTATCCCAGTGCAGTACCCGATGCCTCCAGTACCTCAGTGCAGTACCTTCTTGCCCCCGTACCCCAGTGCAGTACCTGCTGCCCCCACGACCCCAGTGCAGTATCTGCTGCCCCCACGACCCCAGTGCAGTACCTGCCTCCTCCACTACCCAAGTGCAGTACCTGCTGCCTCCCATACCACAGTACAGTACTTTCTTCTGCCATTAACCCAGTGCAGTACTTGTTCCTCTAGTACCCGAGTGCAGTACCTGCTACCTCCAGTGCCCCAGTGCAGTATACCTGCTGCCTCCAGTACCTCAGAGTAGTACCTGCTGCCTCCAGCACCCCAGTGCAGTACCTGCTGCCTCCAGTACCCCAGTGCAGTACATGCTGCCTCCAGTACCCCAGTGCAGTACCTGCTGCCTCCAGTACCCCAGTGCAGTACCTGCTGCCTCCAGTACCCCAGTGTGGTGCCTGCTGTCTCCAGTACCCCAGCACAGTACTAGTTCCCTCAACTACCCCGTGCAGTACCTGCTGCCTCCAGTACCCCAGTGCAGAACCTGCAGCCCCTTACCCCATGGCAGTACCTCCCACCTCCAGTACCTCAGGCCAGTACCTGCTGCCTCCAGTACCCCAGGGCAGTACCTGCTGCCTCTGGTACCCCAGTGCAGAACCTGCTGCCTCCAGGACCCCAGTGCAGTACCCGCTGCCTCCCGTATCAAAGTGAGGTACCTGCTGCCTCTGGTATACCCAGTGCAGTGCCTGCTGCCTCCAGTACCCCAGTGCAGTACCTGCTGCCTCCAGTACCCCGGTGCAGTACCTGCTGCCTCCAGTACCCCGGTGCAGTATCTGTTGCCTCCAGTACCCCAGTGCAGTATCTGCTGCCTCGAGTACCCCGGTACAGTATCTGTCCCCTCCAGTAACCCAGTGCAGTACCTGCTGCCTCCAGTACCCCAGTGAACTACCTGCTGCCTCCAGAACCCCAGTGCGATACCTGCCATCTCCAGTACCCCACCACAGTACTTGTTCTCTCAACTACCCGAGTGCAGTACCTGCTGCCTCCAGTAAGCTTGTGCGGTACCTGCTGCCTCCAGTACCCCAGTGCAGTACCTGCTGCCTCGAGTACACAGGTGCAGGACCTGCTGCCTCCAGTACCCCAGTGCAGTACCTGCTGCCTCGAGTACACAGGTGCAAGACCTGCTACCTCCAGTACCACAGTGCAGGACCTGCTGCTCCCAGTACCCCAATGCAGTACCTGCTCCCTCCAGTACCACAGTGCAGTACCTGCTGCTCCCATTACCCCAGTGCAGTACATGCTGCCTCCAGTACCCGAGTGAAATACCTGCGGCCCCAGTAGCCCAGTGCAATACCTCCTGCCTCCAGTACCCCAGTGCAGTACCTGCTGCCCCTAGTACCCCAATACGGTACCTGCTGCCTCGAGTACTCCTGTGCAGGACCTGCTGCCTCCAACACCCCAGTGCAGTACCAACTTCGCCCACCACCCCAGTGCAGTACCTGCTGCCTCCAGTACCCCAGTGCAGTACCTGCTGCCCTAGTATCCCAAAGCAGTACCTGCTGCCCCAGTCCCCCAGTACAGTACCCTCTGCCTCCAGTACCCCAGTTCAGTACCTGCTGACTCCAGTATCCCAGAGCAGAACCTGCTGCCTCAGTACCCCAGTGCAGTACCCGATGCCTCCAGTACAACAGTGCAGTGCCTGCTGCCTCCAGTACCCCAGTGCAGTACCTGCTGTCTCCAGTACCGCAGCACAGTACTAGTTCCCTCAACTACCCCGTGCAGTACCTGCTGCCTCCAGTATGCTTGTGCGATACCTGCTGCCTCCAGTACCCCAATGCAGTACATGCTGCCTCCAGTACCCCCGTGAAGTACCTGCGGCCCCAGTAGCCCAGTGAGATACCTCAGACTCCAGTACCCAGCACACTACTGGCTGCCCCCAGTACAGTACATGTTGGCCCCACTCCCCCATTGCAATACCTGCTGTCTTCAGTACCCCAGTGCAGTGCCTGCTGCCTCCAGTACACCAGTAAAGTACCTGCTGCCTCTGGTACCCCAGTGCAGTACCTGCTGCCTCTGGTACCCCAGTGCAGTACCTGCTGCCTCCAGTACCCCAGCGCAGTACCTGCTCCTTCCAGTACCACAGTTCAGTACCTGCTGCTCCCAGTACCCCTGTGCAGTACCCGTTGCCTCAAGTACCCCAGTGCAGTACCTGTTGTCTCCAGTACCCCAGTGAAGTAACTGCAGCCCAAGTACCCCAGTGCAATACCTCCTGCCTCCAGTACCCCAGCACACTACTGGCTTCCCCGAGTACCACAGTGGAGTAACCGTGGCCTCTAGTACCCCAGTGCAGTACCTGCTGCTCCCAGTACCCCAGTGCAGTACCTGCTGCCTCCAGCACCCCACTGCAGTACTTGCTGCCTCCAGTACCCCAGTGCAGTACCTGCTGCCCTAGTATCACAGTGCAGTACCTGCTGCCCCAGTACACTAGTGCAGTACATGCTGTCTCCAGTACCCCAGTGCATTACCCGCTGCCTCCAATACCCCAGTTCAGTACCGACTGCCTCCAGTATCCCAGAGCAGTACCTGCTGCCCCCACTACCCCAGTGCAGTACCTGCTGCCTCCAGTACCATAGTGTGGTACCCGTTGCCTCCAGGACCACAGTACAAAACCTGCTGCCTCCAGTACCACAGTGTGGTACCCGTTGCCTCCAGTACCCCAGTGCAGAACCTGCTGCTCCCAGTACCCCAGTGCAGAACCTGCTGCCCCCATGACCCCAGTGCAGTACCTGCTGCCCCAGTACCCCAGTGTAGTATCTGCTGCCTCCAGTACCCCTGTGCATTACCTGCTGCCCCCACGACCCCAGTGCAGTACCTGCTGCTCCCAGTACCCCAGTGCAGAACCTGCTGCTCCCAGTACCCCAGTACAGTACATGCTGCCTCCAGTACCCCAGTGAAATACCTGCGGCCCCAGTAGCCCAGTGCGATACCTCCTGCCTCCAGTACCCCAGTGCAGTATCTGCTGCCCCTAGTACCCCAGTACGGTACCTGCTGCCTCGAGTACTCCTGTGCAGTACCTGCTACCTCCAACACCCCAGTGCAGTACCAACTTGCTTCACCACCCCAGTGCAGTACCTGCTGCCTCCAATAATCCAGTGCAGTACCTGCTGCCCTAGTATCCCAAAGCAGTACCTGCTGCCCCAGTACCCCAGTACAGTACCCGCTGCCTCCAGTACCCCAGTTCAGTACCTGCTGCCTCCAGTACCCCAGTGCAGTACCTGCTGCCCCCAGTACCCCAGTACGGTACCTGCTGCCTCGAGTACTCCTGTGCAGTACCTGCTGCCTCCAACACCCCAGTGCAGTACCAACTTCCTCCACCACCCCAGTGCAGTACCTGCTGCCTCCAGTACCCCAGTGCAGTAGCTGCTGCCCTAGTATCCCAAAGCAGTACCTGCTGCCCCAGTACCCCAGTACAGTACCTGCTGCCTCCAGTACCCCAGAGCAGAACCTGCTGCCTCCAGTATCCCAGTGCAGTACCCGATGCCTCCAGTACCTCAGTGCAGTACCTTCTTGCCCCCGTACCCCAGTGCAGTACCTGCTGCCCCCACGACCCCAGTGCAGTATCTGCTGCCCCCACGACCCCAGTGCAGTACCTGCCTCCTCCACTACCCAAGTGCAGTACCTGCTGCCTCCCATACCCCAGTACAGTACTTTCTTCTGCCATTAACCCAGTGCAGTACTTGTTCCTCTAGTACCCGAGTGCAGTACCTGCTACCTCCAGTGCCCCAGTACAGTATACCTGCTGCCTCCAGTACCTCAGAGTAGTACCTGCTGCCTCCAGCACCCCAGTGCAGTACCTGCTGCCTCCAGTACCCCAGTGCAGTACATGCTGCCTCCAGTACCCCAGTGCAGTACCTGCTGCCTCCAGTACCCCAGTGCAGTACCTGCTGCCTCCAGTACCCCAGTGTGGTGCCTGCTGTCTCCAGTACCCCAGCACAGTACTAGTTCCCTCAACTACCCCGTGCAGTACCTGCTGCCTCCAGTACCCCAGTGCAGAACCTGCAGCCCCTTACCCCATGGCAGTACCTCCCACCTCCAGTACCTCAGGCCAGTACCTGCTGCTTCCAGTACCCCAGGGCAGTACCTGCTGCCTCTGGTACCCCAGTGCAGAACCTGCTGCCTCCAGGACCCCAGTGCAGTACCCGCTGCCTCCCGTATCAAAGTGAGGTACCTGCTGCCTCTGGTATACCCAGTGCAGTGCCTGCTGCCTCCAGTACCCCAGTGCAGTACCTGCTGCCTCCAGTACCCCGGTGCAGTACCTGCTGCCTCCAGTACCCCGGTGCAGTATCTGTTGCCTCCAGTACCCCAGTGCAGTATCTGCTGCCTCGAGTACCCCGGTACAGTATCTGTCCCCTCCAGTAACCCAGTGCAGTACCTGCTGCCTCCAGTACCCCAGTGAACTACCTGCTGCCTCCAGAACCCCAGTGCGATACCTGCCATCTCCAGTACCCCACCACAGTACTTGTTCTCTCAACTACCCGAGTGCAGTACCTGCTGCCTCCAGTAAGCTTGTGCGGTACCTGCTGCCTCCAGTACCCCAGTGCAGTACCTGCTGCCTCGAGTACACAGGTGCAGGACCTGCTGCCTCCAGTACCCCAGTGCAGTACCTGCTGCCTCGAGTACACAGGTGCAAGACCTGCTACCTCCAGTACCACAGTGCAGGACCTGCTGCTCCCAGTACCCCAATGCAGTACCTGCTCCCTCCAGTACCACAGTGCAGTACCTGCTGCTCCCATTACCCCAGTGCAGTACATGCTGCCTCCAGTACCCGAGTGAAATACCTGCGGCCCCAGTAGCCCAGTGCAATACCTCCTGCCTCCAGTACCCCAGTGCAGTACCTGCTGCCCCTAGTACCCCAATACGGTACCTGCTGCCTCGAGTACTCCTGTGCAGGACCTGCTGCCTCCAACACCCCAGTGCAGTACCAACTTCCCCCACCACCCCAGTGCAGTACCTGCTGCCTCCAGTACCCCAGTGCAGTACCTGCTGCCCTAGTATCCCAAAGCAGTACCTGCTGCCCCAGTACCCCAGTACAGTACCCTCTGCCTCCAGTACCCCAGTTCAGTACCTGCTGCCTCCAGTATCCCAGAGCAGAACCTGCTGCCTCAGTACCCCAGTGCAGTACCCGATGCCTCCAGTACAACAGTGCAGTGCCTGCTGCCTCCAGTACCCCAGTGCAGTACCTGCTGTCTCAAGTACCGCAGCACAGTACTAGTTCCCTCAACTACCCCGTGCAGTACCTGCTGCCTCCAGTATGCTTGTGCGATACCTGCTGCCTCCAGTACCCCAATGCAGTACATGCTGCCTCCAGTACCCCCGTGAAGTACCTGCGGCCCCAGTAGCCCAGTGAGATACCTCAGACTCCAGTACCCAGCACACTACTGGCTGCCCCCAGTACAGTACATGTTGGCCCCACTCCCCCATTGCAATACCTGCTGTCTTCAGTACCCCAGTGCAGTGCCTGCTGCCTCCAGTACACCAGTAAAGTACCTGCTGCCTCTGGTACCCCAGTGCAGTACCTGCTGCCTCTGGTACCCCAGTGCAGTACCTGCTGCCTCCAGTACCCCAGCGCAGTACCTGCTCCTTCCAGTACCACAGTTCAGTACCTGCTGCTCCCAGTACCCCTGTGCAGTACCCGTTGCCTCAAGTACCCCAGTGCAGTACCTGTTGTCTCCAGTACCCCAGTGAAGTAACTGCAGCCCAAGTACCCCAGTGCAATACCTCCTGCCTCCAGTACCCCAGCACACTACTGGCTTCCCCGAGTACCACAGTGGAGTAACCGTGGCCTCTAGTACCCCAGTGCAGTACCTGCTGCTCCCAGTACCCCAGTGCAGTACCTGCTGCCTCCAGCACCCCACTGCAGTACTTGCTGCCTCCAGTACCCCAGTGCAGTACCTGCTGCCCTAGTATCACAGTGCAGTACCTGCTGCCCCAGTACACTAGTGCAGTACATGCTGTCTCCAGTACCCCAGTGCAGTACCCGCTGCCTCCAATACCCCAGTTCAGTACCGACTGCCTCCAGTATCCCAGAGCAGTACCTGCTGCCCCCACTACCCCAGTGCAGTACCTGCTGCCTCCAGTACCATAGTGTGGTACCCGTTGCCTCCAGGACCACAGTACAAAACCTGCTGCCTCCAGTACCACAGTGTGGTACCCGTTGCCTCCAGTACCCCAGTGCAGAACCTGCTGCTCCCAGTACCCCAGTGCAGAACCTGCTGCCCCCATGACCCCAGTGCAGTACCTGCTGCCCCAGTACCCCAGTGTAGTATCTGCTGCCTCCAGTACCCCTGTGCATTACCTGCTGCCCCCACGACCCCAGTGCAGTACCTGCTGCTCCCAGTACCCCAGTGCAGAACCTGCTGCTCCCAGTACCCCAGTACAGTACATGCTGCCTCCAGTACCCCAGTGAAATACCTGCGGCCCCAGTAGCCCAGTGCGATACCTCCTGCCTCCAGTACCCCAGTGCAGTATCTGCTGCCCCTAGTACCCCAGTACGGTACCTGCTGCCTCGAGTACTCCTGTGCAGTACCTGCTACCTCCAACACCCCAGTGCAGTACCAACTTGCTTCACCACCCCAGTGCAGTACCTGCTGCCTCCAATAATCCAGTGCAGTACCTGCTGCCCTAGTATCCCAAAGCAGTACCTGCTGCCCCAGTACCCCAGTACAGTACCCGCTGCCTCCAGTACCCCAGTTCAGTACCTGCTGCCTCCAGTACCCCAGTGCAGTACCTGCTGCCCCCAGTACCCCAGTACGGTACCTGCTGCCTCGAGTACTCCTGTGCAGTACCTGCTGCCTCCAACACCCCAGTGCAGTACCAACTTCCTCCACCACCCCAGTGCAGTACCTGCTGCCTCCAGTACCCCAGTGCAGTAGCTGCTGCCCTAGTATCCCAAAGCAGTACCTGCTGCCCCAGTACCCCAGTACAGTACCTGCTGCCTCCAGTACCCCAGAGCAGAACCTGCTGCCTCCAGTATCCCAGTGCAGTACCCGATGCCTCCAGTACCTCAGTGCAGTACCTTCTTGCCCCCGTACCCCAGTGCAGTACCTGCTGCCCCCACGACCCCAGTGCAGTATCTGCTGCCCCCACGACCCCAGTGCAGTACCTGCCTCCTCCACTACCCAAGTGCAGTACCTGCTGCCTCCCATACCCCAGTACAGTACTTTCTTCTGCCATTAACCCAGTGCAGTACTTGTTCCTCTAGTACCCGAGTGCAGTACCTGCTACCTCCAGTGCCCCAGTGCAGTATACCTGCTGCCTCCAGTACCTCAGAGTAGTACCTGCTGCCTCCAGCACCCCAGTGCAGTACCTGCTGCCTCCAGTACCCCAGTGCAGTACATGCTGCCTCCAGTACCCCAGTGCAGTACCTGCTGCCTCCAGTACCCCAGTGCAGTACCTGCTGCCTCCAGTACCCCAGTGTGGTGCCTGCTGTCTCCAGTACCCCAGCACAGTACTAGTTCCCTCAACTACCCCGTGCAGTACCTGCTGCCTCCAGTACCCCAGTGCAGAACCTGCAGCCCCTTACCCCATGGCAGTACCTCCCACCTCCAGTACCTCAGGCCAGTACCTGCTGCCTCCAGTACCCCAGGGCAGTACCTGCTGCCTCTGGTACCCCAGTGCAGAACCTGCTGCCTCCAGGACCCCAGTGCAGTACCCTCTGTATCCCGTATCAAAGTGAGGTACCTGCTGCCTCTGGTATACCCAGTGCAGTGCCTGCTGCCTCCAGTACCCCAGTGCAGTACCTGCTGCCTCCAGTACCCCGGTGCAGTACCTGCTGCCTCCAGTACCCCGGTGCAGTATCTGTTGCCTCCAGTACCCCAGTGCAGTATCTGCTGCCTCGAGTACCCCGGTACAGTATCTGTCCCCTCCAGTAACCCAGTGCAGTACCTGCTGCCTCCAGTACCCCAGTGAACTACCTGCTGCCTCCAGAACCCCAGTGCGATACCTGCCATCTCCAGTACCCCACCACAGTACTTGTTCTCTCAACTACCCGAGTGCAGTACCTGCTGCCTCCAGTAAGCTTGTGCGGTACCTGCTGCCTCCAGTACCCCAGTGCAGTACCTGCTGCCTCGAGTACACAGGTGCAGGACCTGCTGCCTCCAGTACCCCAGTGCAGTACCTGCTGCCTCGAGTACACAGGTGCAAGACCTGCTACCTCCAGTACCACAGTGCAGGACCTGCTGCTCCCAGTACCCCAATGCAGTACCTGCTCCCTCCAGTACCACAGTGCAGTACCTGCTGCTCCCATTACCCCAGTGCAGTACATGCTGCCTCCAGTACCCGAGTGAAATACCTGCGGCCCCAGTAGCCCAGTGCAATACCTCCTGCCTCCAGTACCCCAGTGCAGTACCTGCTGCCCCTAGTACCCCAATACGGTACCTGCTGCCTCGAGTACTCCTGTGCAGGACCTGCTGCCTCCAACACCCCAGTGCAGTACCAACTTCCCCCACCACCCCAGTGCAGTACCTGCTGCCTCGAGTACCCCAGTGCAGTACCTGCTGCCCTAGTATCCCAAAGCAGTACCTGCTGCCCCAGTACCCCAGTACAGTACCCTCTGCCTCCAGTACCCCAGTTCAGTACCTGCTGCCTCCAGTATCCCAGAGCAGAACCTGCTGCCTCAGTACCCCAGTGCAGTACCCGATGCCTCCAGTACAACAGTGCAGTGCCTGCTGCCTCCAGTACCCCAGTGCAGTACCTGCTGTCTCAAGTACCGCAGCACAGTACTAGTTCCCTCAACTACCCCGTGCAGTACCTGCTGCCTCCAGTATGCTTGTGCGATACCTGCTGCCTCCAGTACCCCAATGCAGTACATGCTGCCTCCAGTACCCCCGTGAAGTACCTGCGGCCCCAGTAGCCCAGTGAGATACCTCAGACTCCAGTACCCAGCACACTACTGGCTGCCCCCAGTACAGTACATGTTGGCCCCACTCCCCCATTGCAATACCTGCTGTCTTCAGTACCCCAGTGCAGTGCCTGCTGCCTCCAGTACACCAGTAAAGTACCTGCTGCCTCTGGTACCCCAGTGCAGTACCTGCTGCCTCTGGTACCCCAGTGCAGTACCTGCTGCCTCCAGTACCCCAGCGCAGTACCTGCTCCTTCCAGTACCACAGTTCAGTACCTGCTGCTCCCAGTACCCCTGTGCAGTACCCGTTGCCTCAAGTACCCCAGTGCAGTACCTGTTGTCTCCAGTACCCCAGTGAAGTAACTGCAGCCCAAGTACCCCAGTGCAATACCTCCTGCCTCCAGTACCCCAGCACACTACTGGCTTCCCCGAGTACCACAGTGGAGTAACCGTGGCCTCTAGTACCCCAGTGCAGTACCTGCTGCTCCCAGTACCCCAGTGCAGTACCTGCTGCCTCCAGCACCCCACTGCAGTACTTGCTGCCTCCAGTACCCCAGTGCAGTACCTGCTGCCCTAGTATCACAGTGCAGTACCTGCTGCCCCAGTACACTAGTGCAGTACATGCTGTCTCCAGTACCCCAGTGCAGTACCCGCTGCCTCCAATACCCCAGTTCAGTACCGACTGCCTCCAGTATCCCAGAGCAGTACCTGCTGCCCCCACTACCCCAGTGCAGTACCTGCTGCCTCCAGTACCATAGTGTGGTACCCGTTGCCTCCAGGACACAGTACAAAACCTGCTGCCTCCAGTACCACAGTGTGGTACCCGTTGCCTCCAGTACCCCAGTGCAGAACCTGCTGCTCCCAGTACCCCAGTGCAGAACCTGCTGCCCCCATGACCCCAGTGCAGTACCTGCTGCCCCAGTACCCCAGTGTAGTATCTGCTGCCTCCAGTACCCCTGTGCATTACCTGCTGCCCCCACGACCCCAGTGCAGTACCTGCTGCTCCCAGTACCCCAGTGCAGAACCTGCTGCTCCCAGTACCCCAGTGCAGAACCTGCTGCCCCCATGACCCCAGTGCAGTACCCCCTGCCCCAGTACCCCAGTGTAGTACCTGCTGCCTCCAGTACCCCAGTGCAGTACCTGCTGCCCCCACGACCCCAGTGCAGTACCTGCTTACCCAGTATCCCAGTGCAGTACATGCTGCAATCAGTACCCCAGTGCAGTACCTGCTGCCCCCACGACCCCAGTGCAGTACCTGTTGCCTTCAGTACCACAGTACAGTACCTGATGCCTCGTGTACCACAGTTCAGTACCTGCTGCCTCCAGTATCCCAGTGCAGTACACGTTGCCTCCAGTACCCCAGTTCAGTACCTGCTGCCTCCAGTACCCCAGAGCAGTACCTGCTGTCTGCAGTACCCCAGTGCAGTACCTGCCGCCTCCAGTACCCCAGTGCCGTACCTACTGCCTCCAGTACCCCAGTGCAGTACTGTTAGACCTGGCACCTTGGCGTGAGTCTCCCTTCCACTTTTTGATGGGTGATCGAGAGGTCCTGGGGCCTGATGGAGAGGCCCAGGAACCGGCTTTAGGGAGAAGGCGCAGGGGGCGCGGGAAACCGGCCCCTGAAGTTCCTACGGTCCAGGAGGAGGCAGACCTTGAGGGGGATGCCCTGGAGCCTACAGGGGAACAGATCGCCGAACTGGGGGACCTGCCTGAGCTGACCCATTGGCAGCAAGAAGGAGGACCCTCCAGGGAGGAATTCTGCAGGGAGCAGAAAGAATGCCCTTCTCTCGTGGGTATGCGGCAGCAGGCTGCAGACCAGGCCAATGGTGTTCAGGCCAAAACACATTACGTATACTGGGAGAACGACCTCCTGTATTCAGAGCCTAAGGCTGCTGAACCTGGGTCAGCCCGTGTGCTGGTGGTACCCCAGAAGTTCAGAGCCTTCCTACTGGGTCTGGCTCACGATGTGCCTTTAGCAGGACATTTAGGGATGGACAAGACCTATGACAGGCTTGTCACCCACTTCTACTGGCCCCAAATGCATAAAAGCTCAGACGCTTATTGCGGAACCTGTCCGACTTGCCAGGCAAGTGGGAATGCGGGAGGGAAGAACAAGGCTCCCCTCCAACCCTTCCCTGTGGTCGGTACGCCATTCCAGCGAGTGGGTATTGACATCGTTGGGCCTCTGGACCCCAAGACAGCCATGGGCAACAGGTTCATCCTGGTCTTGGTGGACCATGCCACCCGGTACCCTGAAGCCATCCCTCTGAGGACAGTGATGGCTCCCGTGGTGGGGCGTGCACTGATGGGAATTTTCTCACGAGTAGGATTCCCTCTAGAGGTGGTGAGCGACAGGGGGACCAATTTCATATCGAAATATATGAAGTCCCTCTGGCAGGAGTGTGGCGTAACGTACAAGTTCACCACACCCTACCATCCCCAAGGTAACGGGTTGGTTGAAAGATTCAACCGAACCCTCAAAGGCATGATAATGGGCCTGGAAGGCCCGATGAGGCGTAAGTGGGACGTCCTCTTGCCATGCCTGCTGTTTGCATATCGCGAGGTACCACAGAAGTCCCTAGGGTTCAGCCCCTTTGAACTGCTGTACGGTCACCCCGTGAGAGGACCACTGAGTTTGGTAAAGGAAGGCTGGGAGCAATCTCCCAGGAAACCTCCCCAGAATGTATATAGCTACATGCTGGCCTTCAGAAACCAGACCAGACGCTTCAGACAACTTGCCGAGGCAAATCTGGAAGCGAGCCAGGAAGAAATGAAGCGGTGGTACGATCAGAATGCCACTCTGGTCGAGCTTCAGCCTGGACAGGAGGTGTATGTCTTGGCCCCAGTGGAGCCCTGTGCCCTTCAAGATAAGTGGACAGGACCATTTGAGGTTGTGGAGCGCAAGAGCCCCGTGACATACTTGGTGGACATGAAGACGGCCAGGAACCCTTTGCGGGTCCTACATGTCAACCGCCTCAAGCCCCACTTGCGAAGGTCCGAAGTGGGCATGTTGTTGGCAACCGATGACGGAATGGAGGAGGAGTCGGAGCCTCTTCCTGACCTCTTGGTGGCCTGTGAGAAGGATGGGTCTGTGGATGGAGTTAACCTCTCACCCTCCCTGACCGCCGAACAACAGGAGGACTGCCGCCAGTTGCTGGGACAGTTTCCAGACCTGTTCTCCCTGGTTCCGAGTGTCACAGATTGGTGCGTCCATGATGTGGACACTGGAGACAGCTTACCGGTGAAGCACAAGGCTTACCGGGTAACTGACAGGGTCCGGGCCTGCATCAAGGAGGAGGTCTCCAAGATGCTTGCCCTCGGGGTGGTTGAGTCTTCGAGCAGTCCTTGGTCCAGCCCCGTGGTCTTGGTTCCGAAGGCTGCTGTGCCGGGAGCCACACCCGAACTCCGGTTCTGTGTGGACTACAGAGGACTCAATTCAGTCACGAAGACTGACGCGCACCCCATCCCCAGAGCTGACGAGCTCATTGATCGGCTAGGGGCTGCCCGGTTTCTCAGCACGTTTGATTTGACGTCTGGGTACTGGCAGATCGCCTTGACCGATGGGGCAAAGGAGAGGTCGGCATTCTCTACACCAGATGGGTATTTCCAGTTCCGGGTTATGCCATTTGGAATGAAGAATGCCCCTGCCACCTTTCAGAGATTGGTCAACCAGGTGTTGGCTGGACTGGACGAGTTCAGTGCCGCCTACCTGGATGACATCGCGGTGTTCAGCGGCACCTGGCCCGAACACCTGCGACACCTCTGGGAAGTGTTGATGGCCCTGCGCAGAGCAGGCCTCACAATCAAGGCAAGCAAGTGCCAGATTGGGCAGGGTTCAGTGGTGTACTTGGGACACCAAGTTGGGAGTGGCAAGGTAGCCCCCTTGCAGCCCAAAATCGAAACCATCCTGGCTTGGGAACCCCCCAAGACCCAGACTGCAGTAAGAGCCTTCCTGGGGCTCACTGGGTATTACAGGAGGTTTGTCAAGGGCTATGGCACGATCGTGACCCCCTTGACAGAGCTGACTTCGAAAAAGCAGCCCAGGAATGTGATTTGGACTGACACCTGTCAGAAGGCTTTCGACACCCTGAAGACTGCCATGTGCACGGCGCCCGTGCTCCTGGCCCCAGATTTCTCCAAGGAGTTCATTGTGCAAACAGACGCTTCAGAGCATGGTGTAGGGGCTGTTCTTTCACAGATGACTGAGGAGGGCTTTGACCAACCCGTAGCCTTCATAAGTCGGAGGTTACTTCCACGGGAAAGTAGGTGGAGTGCAATAGAGCGTGAAGCATTTGCTGTGGTCTGGGCGCTGAAGAAGCTAAGACCCTACTTGTTTGGGTCTCACTTCCGAGTTCAGACGGACCACAGGCCCCTCAGATGGTTGATGCAAATGAGGGGTGAGAACCCGAAACTGTTGAGGTGGTCCATTTCTCTACAGAGTATGGACTTTACGGTGGAACACCGCCCTGGCACCGATCATGCCAACGCTGACGGTCTGTCCAGATTTTTCCGCCTTAGTGATGTGGAACTCCCTGGGGAAGGGTAGTTCCCCCCACATTTCAGCTGGAGGGGACACATGTTAGACCTGGCACCTTGGCATGAGTCTCCCTTCCACTTTTTGCTGATGTGCCTCCGATGTTTTGCTGGTTTTCCGATACTCAGGGCACTGCGCCACGGCTGATCCGTGCCGCAGTGCAAGTGCTCCCTACTGTAAATTGTACATACGATTGGTATCCATGATTGGTGCATTGGATTTACTGTTAGTCCCTAGTAAAGCGCACGAGAGAGTGCCGGGGCTTGTAGATGCCAATACTGCTGGTGGGCCTGCAGCGCTGATTGCGCCACCCACCAAAGCAGCCGTAAAGATGTGTCTGGGAACTGCGACCGCAGAACCCGCGTGCGGTCTCGTACTGTCACGCTAGCTGGGCAAGTGTCCCCACTTGCCAGCACCGACCCTTCCCTTGAATACATATTAGTCACCCCTATGGTAGGCCTGCGGGCAGGGTGCGTTGTAGGTGCAAGGTAGGACAAGCCCTGATGTGCGTGGCATGTCCTAGTAGTGACTTACAACGAAGACCGTATTTCACTACTGAGGCTACCTGCTCCATTAGGCCAGACTGAGCTGCGAGGGTTATTACACCCTATAACCCCCACAGGCTCAAGGAGCATGGTAGTGAGTCATGTTTAGTATGCCTGAACTCAGGATAATGAGATATTTTTTGTAGTCAAGTTTATTTCAGTGTCCTGGGTTTGCAAATGCTACTTTTTAGAAAGTTAGCATTTGCTTGCTTAACCATTTCAGCCGCCTCTGCTGGTGTGTATCTGACTGTCTGGGATGTGTGAGTGACAGGGCTGGAGGGATGACGGGTGGTGAATGCGCAGATTACACCTTAGTGGGAGGTAGGAGTGCCTCTTGACTCGAGCTGTCACTGTGCTCGACCTCCACAATGCTGGCTCCACCCTCCTGGGGAGCGGCGGATGACTCTGCCGGCACCTGGCCCAAGAAGGGCGAAGCCCCCATCAACAAGGTACTCTGGCCACTCCTGTCCGGACAATGCTGGCTCCACCTCCTGTGGGGCGTCTGATGCGCCTGCCCCTCACACTGAAAGCAGAAGCCGGAGTACACCCGCGGGGGTACTCCAGAACTGAGAGTGGCTATGCAAAGGCCCCCCTGGCCTGCGAGAACAAAAGAATTGGCCTATAAAAGACGGAGCCCTGCTCCTTGAAATTTAGATCCGGTTTGGGCCACAGAAAGACTCTGCCCTACGAGAAGGACCGTGAGAGACAAGGAAGGGTGCTGACTCTTGCCTGTGTCTGGTGCCTTGCTGCTGAAGGAGAGGAAGACAATAAGACTACGAAAAGACTGTTGTGCTACTTGTGCCAAACTCTGCAAAGAGATCTCCAAGGGCTTGCAACTGAACTTGCCCCCTGACCAGCGTCCCAGGACCAGTGGACGCTACCCCCTTGGAAAGCGACTGCGGGTGCTGACCATCGCCGCAGCACCGACGGAGGAATCTCCTCTAAGGCATCAACATCCTCCCGACCACCGTGACCGGGGCCCAAAGCAACAGCAGAAGCAAAGTGAGGACCAGCCGCCGCTGGCCCGAACACCGTGACCGCAACTGCACCGGGAGCCCGAGAGCAAAGCAAAGGAGGACCCGTCCGGTCCGAGCTATCGAGGTGACGGCATAGCGAGCCCTCACTCACCTGCAAAGACGGACAGTTGCCCTACGAGAATCCGCAAGGTCGGTAAGCCTGCCCGACAGCCCAGCTGTGAGCCCACAGCTGCACCGACATTTGGCTGGGTACGTCCTGCACTTGGGGACCGTACTGCCACTTGTCACCCCCGCACAGCCGCCGCCTCCAGGGTCGGAGCGGACGACGAGGAAAGGACCCTGCCGCCACAGAACACCGCTGCCCCGGACGACCAGTGACCTGCTCGGCCGAAGAGCCGCAACGATCAGCGACCCCGGGAAGGCAACGCGACGTGGGACAGATCCCCTGGAAGCCGCCGGCTCCACAAGAACATTGAGTAACCCCGGCCTACGGGCCTCAAGAGAACTTCCATAAGAACTGTGGTAACCCGAATTAAGTAACCTGCAACCGTCTTCATAAAGTTATTGACTGTATTCATAAGCCTGCTTAAAATCTATATAAAGATATATATTTTTACAAGAATACAGTCTGGTCTCGTTGTGTGGTGGGTTGGTTGTAAAGGTGTACTGTTGCAAGTGTTTAACCCTATGTGCCCCAAAGATTAGCCTACGACTGCTTAAGCCACACTACCTAGAGGGTAAGCAGAGGTTGTCTGGAAGGTAACCCTCAGCCCTGACGAGGAAGAGAGAGTCCCTGCTTGTCGCTAGTGTTACACTGCGCCAACTAGAGCCTCCCCCTTCCTACATTGGACGCAGCGGTGAGGATCTCGAATTTACTCTTGCGATAGTTATACCTGAGCTTCTGACCACTACACAAGGATTACGGTACAGTTACTAAACCACAGACTTTGCTTTTTGAAAGAAGATTCCGAGCGCAGAAACCATGCCTGGCACAAAGAGCCTGGATGGAGCGGAGTCCACGACCTCCGAGGTGTTGGAGATAGAATGGGACGCCGCAAAGCTGGACAAATACTCAAAGATGGAGCTGAAGTTTTTCTGTAGGAAACTAAAGGTTCCGCACGCTGGTTGCAAAAACAAGCCGGAGCTCTACAAGGCCCTGAAAGCCTGGGTGGAGTCCAGAAAGACCCCGGAAGAGCAAGACGTCCTCGCCGAGCAGAATACGACGGAGGAGCAGAATGCACTTGGGGATCTGATCGATCTGGAAAGGCAAGACAGCGAGCACAGCTTGGGTAAAGGCCTGTCGCCAGAGGAGCTGGCGGACAGGAAGGAAACCCGGAATCACGAAAGAAAGTTGGCAGAATTGAAAATCCAGCTGGAGCTGGAAACCAAAAGAATGGCGCTGGAAGAGCGAAAGCATCAGATGGATTATGAAATCAAGATGAGGGAGATAAGTCTCAAGGAGAGAGACTTGGATCGGCCTCCCTCTGGTGGCAGCACATCGCCAGTGCAGGTAGAGTCAAGAGTGCACATCCCGAAGGACGTAGTTAAGGAGTTCTTTAAGGGGGATGACATAGGACAGTGGTTTAGGGCATACGAGGTAGCCATGTCCTCCCACCGGGTCCCTGACAAGGATTGGGGAGCGGGGTTGTGGGGAAGGTTCCTTAGCGAAGGGAGAGATACCTTGCTAGATTTGCCCGTTGAGAATCAGAGATCCTATGCCCACATGAAAGAAGCTTTATTAAACAGGTACGGGCTTACCCCTGAAATGTATAGACAGAAGTTTAGGGGATGTACTAAGCGGCCTGGGAATACGTATGTGGAGTATGTGACTTACTTTTGCAGAGCACTGGATGGTTGGGTGAAAGGTAACAAAGTGAATGATTTTCAAGGTCTCTTTGATTTAATTGCATGTGAGCACTTGTCTGATCACTGTTTTCCTGAGTTACGCCAACACCTGATCGATAGCAAGCTGTCCAACCCGAGGAAGCTTGCTGAGGAGGCGGACCGCTGGCTCAGCACCAGGGTCCACAAGGGTCCCGTGGGAGATTCCGCCAAGAGTGGGCAGGGTCCCCAGCAGAAGAGTGGGGGGGACAAAGGGGGAAAACAGAAAGGGTTCCAAAAAGGCCCCCAAAGTAGTTCCTAAGGGAGTCCGCAGCAGGGTTCTCAGCCTCCCCCACCCCCGAAGCAGCATGGGGCCCCGACAGGTAAACCTGTTCCAAAGGGGCCCTTCAATTGTTTCAAATGTGGCGAGCCTGGGCACATATCCAGTGACCCCAAGTGTCGCCTATTTGGAAAACCTGCACCCACTGGTGCTCCGCCCCGACAAGTGACTAGCGTTCACCTGGGAGAAGAAAGGATGGTCCCGGGGGGTGGAGATCCCGTTCACATGACCCTGGTCTCGCTAGGAGACAGTGAGATGATCCCGACGAACTACCTGCCCTCTAACACTAAGAAATATGGGCAGGTGGTGATCATCAATGGTAAGGAAGCTGAGGCTCTTAGAGACACAGGAGCCAGTGTGACTGCAGTGAGGCAGCACCTGGTGTCTCAAGAGCAGGTTGTACCCCATGCCTACTGTAGGGTTATCAACGCTGATAATTCAGAGAGTCAGTGTCCGATGGCTCAAGTTCCCTTCGAGTGGGGGGGGGTCTCTGGTACTCTGCAGGTCTGTGTAAGAAAAACCATGCCTGTTGACTGTTTGCTAGGGAACGACTTGGAGCACTCCCCTTGGGAAAAGGTGGAGAAAGCGACTCACCTGCGGATGGTGGGTCTGCCTGACTGGGCGTGCGTGACCACCCGGTCGATGGCAGCCAGTAAGGGTGATCGAGAGGTCCTGGGGCCTGATGGAGAGGCCCAGGAACCGGCTTTAGGGAGAAGGCGCAGGGGGCGCGGGAAACCGGCCCCTGAAGTTCCTACGGTCCAGGAGGAGGCAGACCTTGAGGGGGATGCCCTGGGGCCTACAGGGGAACAGATCGCCGAACTGGGGGACCTGCCTGAGCTGACCCATTGGCAGCAAGAAGGAGGAGCCTCCAGGGAGGAATTCTGCAGGGAGCAGAAAGAATGCCCTTCTCTCGTGGGTATGCGGCAGCAGGCTGCAGACCAGGCCAATGGTGTTCAGGCCAAAACACATTACGTATACTGGGAGAACGACCTCCTGTATTCGGAGCCTAAGGCTGCTGAACCTGGGTCAGCCCGTGTGCTGGTGGTACCCCAGAAGTTCAGAGCCTTCCTACTGGGTCTGGCTCACGATGTGCCTTTAGCAGGACATTTAGGGATGGACAAGACCTATGACAGGCTTGTCACCCACTTCTACTGGCCCCAAATGCATAAAAGCTCAGACGCTTATTGCGGAACCTGTCCAACTTGCCAGGCAAGTGGGAATGCGGGAGGGAAGAACAAGGCTCCCCTCCAACCCTTCCCTGTGGTCGGTACGCCATTCCAGCGAGTGGGTATTGACATCGTTGGGCCTCTGGACCCCAAGACAGCCATGGGCAACAGGTTCATCCTGGTCTTGGTGGACCATGCCACCCGGTACCCTGAAGCCATCCCTCTGAGGACAGTGATGGCTCCCGTGGTGGGGCGTGCACTGATGGGAATTTTCTCACGAGTAGGATTCCCTCTAGAGGTGGTGAGCGACAGGGGGACCAATTTCATATCGAAATATATGAAGTCCCTCTGGCAGGAGTGTGGCGTAACGTACAAGTTCACCACACTCTACCATCCCCAAGGTAACGGGTTGGTTGAAAGATTCAACCGAACCCTCAAAGGCATGATAATGGGCCTGGAAGGCCCGATGAGGCGTAAGTGGGACGTCCTCTTGCCATGCCTGCTGTTTGCATATCGCGAGGTACCACAGAAGTCCCTAGGGTTCAGCCCCTTTGAACTGCTGTACGGTCACCCCGTGAGAGGACCACTGAGTTTGGTAAAGGAAGGCTGGGAGCAATCTCCCAGGAAACCTCCCCAGAATGTATATAGCTACATGCTGGCCTTCAGAAACCAGACCAGACGCTTCAGACAACTTGCCGAGGCAAATCTGGAAGCGAGCCAGGAAGAAATGAAGCGGTGGTACGATCAGAATGCCACTCTGGTCGAGCTTCAGCCTGGACAGGAGGTGTATGTCTTGGCCCCAGTGGAGCCCTGTGCCCTTCAAGATAAGTGGACAGGACCATTTGAGGTTGTGGAGCGCAAGAGCCCCGTGACGTACTTGGTGGACATGAAGACGGCCAGGAACCCTTTGCGAGTCCTACATGTCAACCGCCTCAAGCCCCACTTGCGAAGGTCCGAAGTGGGCATGTTGTTGGCAACCGATGACGGAATGGAGGAGGAGTCGGAGCCTCTTCCTGACCTCTTGGTGGCCTGTGAGAAGGATGGGTCTGTGGATGGAGTTAACCTCTCACCCTCCCTGACCGCCGAACAACAGGAGGACTGCCGCCAGTTGCTGGGACAGTTTCCAGACCTGTTCTCCCTGGTTCCGAGTGTCACAGATTGGTGCGTCCATGATGTGGACACTGGAGACAGCTTACCGGTGAAGCACAAGGCTTACCGGGTAACTGACAGGGTCCGGGCCTGCATCAAGGAGGAGGTCTCCAAGATGCTTGCCCTCGGGGTGGTTGAGTCTTCCAGCAGTCCTTGGTCCAGCCCCGTGGTCTTGGTTCCGAAGGCTGCTGTGCCGGGAGCCACACCCGAACTCCGGTTCTGTGTGGACTACAGAGGACTCAATTCAGTCACGAAGACTGACGCGCACCCCATCCCCAGAGCTGACGAGCTCATTGATCGGCTAGGGGCTGCCCGGTTTCTCAGCACGTTTGATTTGACGTCTGGGTACTGGCAGATCGCCTTGACCGATGGGGCAAAGGAGAGGTCGGCATTCTCTACACCAGATGGGCATTTCCAGTTCCGGGTTATGCCATTTGGAATGAAGAATGCCCCTGCCACCTTTCAGAGATTGGTCAACCAGGTGTTGGCTGGACTGGACGAGTTCAGTGCCGCCTACCTGGATGACATCGCGGTGTTCAGCGGCACCTGGCCCGAACACCTGCGACACCTCTGGGAAGTGTTGATGGCCCTGCGCAGAGCAGGCCTCACAATCAAGGCAAGCAAGTGCCAGATTGGGCAGGGTTCAGTGGTGTACTTGGGACACCAAGTTGGGAGTGGCAAGGTAGCCCCCTTGCAGCCCAAAATCGAAACCATCCTGGCTTGGGAACCCCCCAAGACCCAGACTGCAGTAAGAGCCTTCCTGGGGCTCACTGGGTATTACAGGAGGTTTGTCAAGGGCTATGGCACGATCGTGACCCCCTTGACAGAGCTGACTTCGAAAAAGCAGCCCAGGAATGTGATTTGGACTGACACCTGTCAGAAGGCTTTCGACACCCTGAAGACTGCCATGTGCACGGCGCCCGTGCTCCTGGCCCCAGATTTCTCCAAGGAGTTCATTGTGCAAACAGACGCTTCAGAGCATGGTGTAGGGGCTGTTCTTTCACAGATGACTGAGGAGGGCTTTGACCAACCCGTAGCCTTCATAAGTCGGAGGTTACTTCCACGGGAAAGTAGGTGGAGTGCAATAGAGCGTGAAGCATTTGCTGTGGTCTGGGCGCTGAAGAAGCTAAGACCCTACTTGTTTGGGTCTCACTTCCGAGTTCAGACGGACCACAGGCCCCTCAGATGGTTGATGCAAATGAGGGGTGAGAACCCGAAACTGTTGAGGTGGTCCATTTCTCTACAGAGTATGGACTTTACGGTGGAACACCGCCCTGGCACCGATCACGCCAACGCTGACGGTCTGTCCAGATTTTTCCGCCTTAGTGATGTGGAACTCCCTGGGGAAGGGTAGTTCCCCCCACATTTCAGCTGGAGGGGACACATGTTAGACCTGGCACCTTGGCGTGAGTCTCCCTTCCACTTTTTGCTGATGTGCCTCCGATGTTTTGCTGGTTTTCCGATACTCAGGGCACTGCGCCACGGCTGATCCGTGCCGCAGTGCAAGTGCTCCCTACTGTAAATTGTACATGCGATTGGTATCCATGATTGGTGCATTGGATTTACTGTTAGTCCCTAGTAAAGCGCACGAGAGAGTGCCGGGGCTTGTAGATGCCAATACTGCTGGTGGGCCTGCAGCGCTGATTGCGCCACCCACCAAAGCAGCCGTAAAGATGTGTCTGGGAACTGCGACCGCAGAACCCGCGTGCGGTCTCGTACTGTCACGCTAGCTGGGCAAGTGTCCCCACTTGCCAGCACCGACCCTTCCCTTGAATACATATTAGTCACCCCTATGGTAGGCCTGCGGGCAGGGTGCGTTGTAGGTGCAAGGTAGGACAAGCCCTGATGTGCGTGGCATGTCCTAGTAGTGACTTACAACGAAGACCGTATTTCACTACTGAAGGCTACCTGCTCCATTAGGCCAGACTGAGCTGCGAGGGTTATTACACCCTATAACCCCCACAGGCTCAAGGAGCATGGTAGTGAGTCATGTTTAGTATGCCTGAACTCAGGATAATGAGATATTTCTTGTAGTCAAGTTTATTTCAGTGTCCTGGGTTTGCAAATGCTACTTTTTAGAAAGTTAGCATGTGCTTGCTTAACCATTTCAGCCGCCTCTGCTGGTGTGTATCTGACTGTCTGGGATGTGTGAGTGACAGGGCTGGAGGGATGACGGGTGGTGAATGCGCAGATTACACCTTAGTGGGAGGTAGGAGTGCCTCTTGACTCGAGCTGTCACTGTGCTCGACCTCCACAATGCTGGCTCCACCCTCCTGGGGAGCGGCGGATGACTCTGCCGGCACCTGGCCCAAGAAGGGCGAAGCCCCCATCAACAAGGTACTCTGGCCACTCCTGTCCGGACAATGCTGGCTCCACCTCCTGTGGGGCGTCTGATGCGCCTGCCCCTCACACTGAAAGCAGAAGCCGGAGTACACCCGCGGGGGTACTCCAGAACTGAGAGTGGCTATGCAAAGGCCCCCCTGGCCTGCGAGAACAAAAGAATTGGCCTATAAAAGACAGAGCCCTGCTCCTTGAAATTTAGATCCGGTTTGGGCCACAGAAAGACTCTGCCCTACGAGAAGGACCGTGAGAGACAAGGAAGGGTGCTGACTCTTGCCTGTGTCTGGTGCCTTGCTGCTGAAGGAGAGGAAGACAATAAGACTACGAAAAGACTGTTGTGCTACTTGTGCCAAATTCTGCAAAGAGATCTCCAAGGGCTTGCAACTGAACTTGCCCCCTGACCAGCGTCCCAGGACCAGTGGACGCTACCCCCTTGGAAAGCGACTGCGGGTGCTGACCATCGCCGCAGCACCGACGGAGGAATCTCCTCTAAGGCATCAACATCCTCCCGACCACCGTGACCGGGGCCCAAACCAACAGCAGAAGCAAAGTGAGGACCAGCCGCCGCTGGCCCGAACACCGTGACCGCAACTGCACCGGGAGCCCGAGAGCAAAGCAAAGGAGGACCCGTCCGGTCCGAGCTATCGAGGTGACGGCATAGCGAGCCCTCACTCACCTGCAAAGACGGACAGTTGCCCTACGAGAATCCGCAAGGTCGGTAAGCCTGCCCGACAGCCCAGCTGTGAGCCCACAGCTGCACCGACATTTGGCTGGGTACGTCCTGCACTTGGGGACCGTACTGCCACTTGTCACCCCCGCACAGCCGCCGCCTCCAGGGTCGGAGCGGACGACGAGGAAAGGACCCTGCCGCCACAGAACACCGCTGCCCCGGACGACCAGTGACCTGCTCGGCTGAAGAGCCGCAACGATCAGCGACCCCGGGAAGGCAACGCGACGTGGGACAGATCCCCTGGAAGCCGCCGGCTCCACAAGAACATTGAGTAACCCCGGCCTACGGGCCTCAAGAGAACTTCCATAAGAACTGTGGTAACCCAAATTAAGTAACCTGCAACCGTCTTCATAAAGTTATTGACTGTATTCATAAGCCTGCTTAAAATCTATATAAAGATATATATTTTTACAAGAATACAGTCTGGTCTCGTTGTGTGGTGGGTTGGTTGTAAAGGTGTACTGTTGCAAGTGTTTAACCCTATGTGCCCCAAAGATTAGCCTACGACTGCTTAAGCCACACTACCTAGAGGGTAAGCAGAGGTTGTCTGGAAGGTAACCCTCAGCCCTGACGAGGAAGAGAGAGTCCCTGCTTGTCGCTAGTGTTACACTGCGCCAACTGGAGCCTCCCCCTTCCTACAAGTACCTTCTTGCCCCCTACCCCAGTGCAGTACCTGCTGCCTGCAGTACCCCAGTGCAGTATCTGCTGCCTCCAGTACCCTAGTGCAGTACCTGCCGCCTCCAGTACCCCAGTGCAGTATCTGCTGCCTCCAGTACCCCAATGCAGTACCTGCTGCCTCCAGTACCCCAATGCAGTACCTGCTCCCTTTAGTACCACAGTTCAGTACCAGCTGCCACAGTACCCCAGTGCAGTACATGCTGCCCCCAGTACCCCAGTGCAGTACCTGCTGTCCCCACGACCCCAGTGCAGTACCTGCTGCCCCCGTACACCAGTGCAGTACCTGCTGCCCCAGTACACCAGTGCAGTACATGCTGCCTCCGCTACCCCAGTGCAGTACCTGCTGCCTCCAGTACCCCAGTGCAGTACCTGATGCATCCAGTACCCCAGTGCAGTACCTGCTGCCTCCAGTACCCCAGTGCAGTACCTGCTGCCTCCAGTACCCCGGTGCAGTACCTGCTGCCTCCAGTACCCCAGTGCAGTATCTGTTGCCTCCTGTACCCCAGTGCAGTATCTGCTGCCTCCAGTACCCCGGTACAGTACCTGTCCCCTCCAGTAACCCAGTGCAGTACCTGCTGCCTCCAGTACCCCATTGAAGTACCTGCTGCCTCGAGAACCCCAGTGCGATACCTGCCGTCTCCAGTACCCCACCACAGTACTTTTTCTCCCAACTACCGGAGTGCTGTACCTGCTGCCTCCAGTAAGCTTGTGCGGTACCTGCTGCCTCCAGTACCCCAGTGCAGTACCTGCTGCCTCGAGTACACAGGTGCAGGACCTGCTGCCTCCAGTACCCCAGTGCAGTACCTGCTGCCTCGAGTACACAGGTGCAAGACCTGCTGCCTCCAGTACCTCAGTGCAGGACCTGCTGCTCCCAGTACCCCAATGCAGTACCTGCTCCTTCCAGTACCACAGTGCAGTACCTGCTTCTCCTAGTACCCCAGTGCAGTACATGCTGCCTCCAGTATCCCAGTGAAATACCTGCGGCCCCAGTAGCCCAGTGCGATACCTCCTGCCTCCAGTACCTCAGTGCAGTACCTGCTTCCCCCAGTACCCCAGTACGGTACCTGCTGCCTCGAGTACTCCTGTGCAGTACCTGCTGCCTCCAACACCCCAGTGCAGTACCAACTTCCTCCACCACCCCAGTGCAGTACCTGCTGCCTCCAGTACCCCAGTGCAGTAGCTGCTGCCCTAGTACACCAGTACAGTTTCCGCTGCCTCCAGTACCCCAGTTCAGTACCTGCTGCCTCCAGTATCCCAGAGCAGAACCTGCAGCCTCCAGTATCCCAGTGCAGTACCCGATGCCTCCAGTACAACAGTGCAGTACCTTCTGCCTCCAGTACCCCAGTGCAGTACCTGCTGCCCCCACGACCCCAGTGCAGTATCTGCTGCCCCCACTACCCCAATGCAGTACCTGCCTCCTCCACTACCCCAGTGCAGTACCTGCTGCCTCCCGTACCCCAGTGCAGTACTTTCTTCTGCCAGTACCCCAGTGCAGTACTTGTTCCTCTAGTACCCGAGTGCAGTACCTGCTACCTCCAGTGCCCCAGTGCAGTATACCTGCTGCCTCCAGTACCTCAGAGTAGTACATGTTGCCTCCAGCACCCCAGTGCAGTACCTTCTGCCTCCAGTACCCCAGTGCAGTACATGCTGCCTCCAGTACCCCAGTGCAGTACCTGCTGCCTCCAGTACCCAAGTGCGGTACCTGCTGTCTCCAGTACCCCAGCACAGTACTAGTTCCCTCAACTACCCCGTGCAGTACCTGCTGCGTCCAGTACCCCAGTGCAGAACCTGCAGCCCCTTACTCCTTGGCAGTACCTCCCACCTCCAGTACCCCAGGCCAGTACCTGCTTCCTCCAGTACCCCAGGGCAGTACCTGCTGCCTTCAGTACACCAGTGTAGTACCCGTTGCCCTCAGTACAACATGTACAGTACCCGCTGCCTCCAGTACCCCAGTGCAGTACCTGCTGCCTACAGTACCCCAGTTCGGTACCTGCTGCCCCCAGTAACCCAGGACAGTACCTCCAGCCTCCAGTACCTCAGGCCAGTACCTGCTGCCTCCAATACCCCAGTGCAGTACCTGCTGTCTCCAATACCCCAGTGCAGCACCTGCTGCCTCCAGGACCCCAAAGCAGTACCTGCTGCCTCCAGTATCGCAGCACAGTACCTGCTGCCTCCAGTACCCCAGTGCAGTACCTGCTGCCTCCAGGACCCAAGTGCAGTACCTGCTGCCTCTGGTACCCCAATGCAGAACCTGCTGCCTCCAGGACCCCAGTGCAGTACCCGCTGCCTCCCGTATCAAAATGAGGTACCTGCTGCCTCTGGTATACCCAGTGCAGTGCCTGCTGCCTCTAGTACCCCAGTGCAGTACCTGCTGCCTCCAGTACCCTGGTGCAGTACCTGCTGCCTCCAGTACCCTGGTGCAGTATCTGTTGCCTCCAGTACCCCAGTGCAGTATCTGCTGCCTTGAGTACCCCGGTAGAGTACCTGTCCCCTCCAGTAACCCAGTGCAGTACCTGCTGCCTCCAGTACCCCAGTCAACTACCTGCTGCCTCCAGAACCCCAGTGCGATACCTGCCATCTCCAGTACCCCACCACAGTACTTGTTCTCCCAACTACCCGAGTGCAGTACCTGCTGCCTCCAGTAAGCTTGTGCGGTACCTGCTGCCTCCAGTACCCCAGTGCAGTACCTGCTGCCTCGAGTACACAGGTGCAAGACCAGCTACCTCCAGTACCACAGTGCAGGACCTGCTGCTCCCAGTACCACAATGCAGTACCTGCTCCCTCCAGTACTACAGTGCAGTACCTGCTGCTCCCATTACCCCAGTACAGTACATGCTGCCTCCAGTACCCCAGTGAAATACCTGCGGCCCCAGTAGCCCAGTGCGATACCTCCTGCCTCCAGTACCCCAGTGCAGTACCTGCTGCCCCTAGTACCCCAGTACGGTACCTGCTGCCCCAGTACCCCAGTGTAGTACCTGCTGCCTCCAGTACCCCAGTGCAGTACCTGCTGCCCCCACGACCCCAGTGCAGTACCTGCTTACCCAGTATCCCAGTGCAGTACATGCTGCAATCAGTACCCCAGTGCAGTACCTGCTGCCCCCACGACCCCAGTGCAGTACCTGTTGCCTTCAGTACCACAGTACAGTACCTGATGCCTCGTGTACCACAGTTCAGTACCTGCTGCCTCCAGTATCCCAGTGCAGTACACGTTGCCTCCAGTACCCCAGTTCAGTACCTGCTGCCTCCAGTACCCCAGAGCAGTACCTGCTGTCTGCAGTACCCCAGTGCAGTACCTGCCGCCTCCAGTACCCCAGTGCCGTACCTACTGCCTCCAGTACCCCAGTGCAGTACCTTCTTGCCCCCTACCCCAGTGCAGTACCTGCTGCCTGCAGTACCCCAGTGCAGTATCTGCTGCCTCCAGTACCCTAGTGCAGTACCTGTCGCCTCCAGTACCCCAGTGCAGTATCTGCTGCCTCCAGTACCCCAATGCAGTACCTGCTGCCTCCAGTACCCCAATGCAGTACCTGCTCCCTTTAGTACCACAGTTCAGTACCAGCTGCCACAGTACCCCAGTGCAGTACATGCTGCCCCCAGTACCCCAGTGCAGTACCTGCTGTCCCCACGACCCCAGTGCAGTACCTGCTGCCCCCGTACACCAGTGCAGTACCTGCTGCCCCAGTACACCAGTGCAGTACATGCTGCCTCCGCTACCCCAGTGCAGTACCTGCTGCCTCCAGTACCCCAGTGCAGTACCTGATGCATCCAGTACCCCAGTGCAGTACCTGCTGCCTCCAGTACCCCAGTGCAGTACCTGCTGCCTCCAGTACCCCGGTGCAGTACCTGCTGCCTCCAGTACCCCGGTGCAGTATCTGTTGCCTCCTGTACCCAGTGCAGTATCTGCTGCCTCCAGTACCCCGGTACAGTACCTGTCCCCTCCAGTAACCCAGTGCAGTACCTGCTGCCTCCAGTACCCCATTGAAGTACCTGCTGCCTCGAGAACCCCAGTGCGATACCTGCCGTCTCCAGTACCCCACCACAGTACTTTTTCTCCCAACTACCGGAGTGCTGTACCTGCTGCCTCCAGTAAGCTTGTGCGGTACCTGCTGCCTCCAGTACCCCAGTGCAGTACCTGCTGCCTCGAGTACACAGGTGCAGGACCTGCTGCCTCCAGTACCCCAGTGCAGTACCTGCTGCCTCGAGTACACAGGTGCAAGACCTGCTGCCTCCAGTACCTCAGTGCAGGACCTGCTGCTCCCAGTACCCCAATGCAGTACCTGCTCCCTCCAGTACCACAGTGCAGTACCTGCTTCTCCTAGTACCCCAGTGCAGTACATGCTGCCTCCAGTATCCCAGTGAAATACCTGCGGCCCCAGTAGCCCAGTGCGATACCTCCTGCCTCCAGTACCTCAGTGCAGTACCTGCTTCCCCCAGTACCCCAGTACGGTACCTGCTGCCTCCAGTACTCCTGTGCAGTACCTGCTGCCTCCAACACCCCAGTGCAGTACCAACTTCCTCCACCACCCCAGTGCAGTACCTGCTGCCTCCAGTACCCCAGTGCAGTAGCTGCTGCCCTAGTACACCAGTACAGTTTCCGCTGCCTCCAGTACCCCAGTTCAGTACCTGCTGCCTCCAGTATCCCAGAGCAGAACCTGCAGCCTCCAGTATCCCAGTGCAGTACCCGATGCCTCCAGTACAACAGTGCAGTACCTTCTGCCTCCAGTACCCCAGTGCAGTACCTGCTGCCCCCACGACCCCAGTGCAGTATCTGCTGCCCCCACTACCCCAGTGCAGTACCTGCCTCCTCCACTACCCCAGTGCAGTACCTGCTGCCTCCCGTACCCCAGTGCAGTACTTTCTTCTGCCAGTACCCCAGTGCAGTACTTGTTCCTCTAGTACCTGAGTGCAGTACCTGCTACCTCCAGTGCCCCAGTGCAGTATACCTGCTGCCTCCAGTACCTCAGAGTAGTACATGTTGCCTCCAGCACCCCAGTGCAGTACCTTCTGCCTCCAGTACCCCAGTGCAGTACATGCTGCCTCCAGTACCCCAGTGCAGTACCTGCTGCCTCCAGTACCCAAGTGCGGTACCTGCTGTCTCCAGTACCCCAGCACAGTACTAGTTCCCTCAACTACCCCGTGCAGTACCTGCTGCGTCCAGTACCCCAGTGCAGAACCTGCAGCCCCTTACCCCTTGGCAGTACCTCCCACCTCCAGTACCTCAGGCCAGTACCTGCTTCCTCCAGTACCCCAGGGCAGTACCTGCTGCCTTCAGTACCCCAGTGTAGTACCCGTTGCCCTCAGTACAACATGTACAGTACCCGCTGCCTCCAGTACCCCAGTGCAGTACCTGCTGCCTACAGTACCCCAGTTCGGTACCTGCTGCCCCCAGTAACCCAGGACAGTACCTCCAGCCTCCAGTACCTCAGGCCAGTACCTGCTGCCTCCAATACCCCAGTGCAGTACCTGCTGTCTCCAATACCCCAGTGCAGTACCTGCTGCCTCCAGGACCCCAAAGCAGTACCTGCTGCCTCCAGTATCGCAGCACAGTACCTGCTGCCTCCAGTACCCCAGTGCAGTACCTGCTGCCTCCAGGACCCAAGTGCAGTACCTGCTGCCTCTGGTACCCCAATGCAGAACCTGCTGCCTCCAGGACCCCAGTGCAGTACCCGCTGCCTCCCGTATCAAAGTGAGGTACCTGCTGCCTCTGGTATACCCAGTGCAGTGCCTGCTGCCTCTAGTACCCCAGTGCAGTACCTGCTGCCTCCAGTACCCTGGTGCAGTACCTGCTGCCTCCAGTACCCCGGTGCAGTATCTGTTGCCTCCAGTACCCCAGTGCAGTATCTGCTGCCTTGAGTACCCCGGTAGAGTACCTGTCCCCTCCAGTAACCCAGTGCAGTACCTGCTGCCTCCAGTACCCCAGTCAACTACCTGCTGCCTCCAGAACCCCAGTGCGATACCTGCCATCTCCAGTACCCCACCACAGTACTTGTTCTCCCAACTACCCGAGTGCAGTACCTGCTGCCTCCATAAGCTTGTGCGGTACCTGCTGCCTCCAGTACCCCAGTGCAGTACCTGCTGCCTCGAGTACACAGGTGCAAGACCAGCTACCTCCAGTACCACAGTGCAGGACTTGCTGCTCCCAGTACCACAATGCAGTACCTGCTCCCTCCAGTACTACAGTGCAGTACCTGCTGCTCCCATTACCCCAGTACAGTACATGCTGCCTCCAGTACCCCAGTGAAATACCTGCGGCCCCAGTAGCCCAGTGCGATACCTCCTGCCTCCAGTACCCCAGTGCAGTACCTGCTGCCCCTAGTACCCCAGTACGGTACCTGCTGCCTCGAGTACTCCTGTGCAGTACCTGCTGCCTCCAGTACCCCAGTGCAGTATCTGCTGCCCCTAGTACCCCAGTACGGTACCTGCTGCCTCGAGTACTCCTGTGCAGTACCTGCTGCCTCCAACACCCCAGTGCAGTACCAACTTGCTTCACCACCCCAGTGCAGTACCTGCTGCCTCCAATAATCCAGTGCAGTACCTGCTGCCCTAGTATCCCAAAGCAGTACCTGCTGCCCCAGTACCCCAGTACAGTACCCGCTGCCTCCAGTACCCCAGTTCAGTACCTGCTGCCTCCAGTACCCCAGTGCAGTACCTGCTGCCCCCAGTACCCCAGTACGGTACCTGCTGCCTCGAGTACTCCTGTGCAGTACCTGCTGCCTCCAACACCCCAGTGCAGTACCAACTTCCTCCACCACCCCAGTGCAGTACCTGCTGCCTCCAGTACCCCAGTGCAGTACCTGCTGCCCCCACGACCCCAGTGCAGTACCTGCTTACCCAGTATCCCAGTGCAGTACATGCTGCAATCAGTACCCCAGTGCAGTACCTGCTGCCCCCACGACCCCAGTGCAGTACCTGTTGCCTTCAGTACCACAGTACAGTACCTGATGCCTCGTGTACCACAGTTCAGTACCTGCTGCCTCCAGTATCCCAGTGCAGTACACGTTGCCTCCAGTACCCCAGCTCAGTTCAGTACCTGCTGCCTCCAGGACCCCAAAGCAGTACCTGCTGCCTCCAGTATCGCAGCACAGTACCTGCTGCCTCCAGTACCCCAGTGCAGTACCTGCTGCCTCCAGGACCCAAGTGCAGTACCTGCTGCCTCTGGTACCCCAATGCAGAACCTGCTGCCTCCAGGACCCCAGTGCAGTACCCGCTGCCTCCCGTATCAAAGTGAGGTACCTGCTGCCTCTGGTATAGCCAGTGCAGTGCCTGCTGCCTCTAGTACCCCAGTGCAGTACCTGCTGCCTCCAGTACCCTGGTGCAGTACCTGCTGCCTCCAGTACCCCGGTGCAGTATCTGTTGCCTCCAGTACCCCAGTGCAGTATCTGCTGCCTTGAGTACCCCGGTAGAGTACCTGTCCCCTCCAGTAACCCAGTGCAGTACCTGCTGCCTCCAGTACCCCAGTCAACTACCTGCTGCCTCCAGAACCCCAGTGCGATACCTGCCATCTCCAGTACCCCACCACAGTACTTGTTCTCCCAACTACCCGAGTGCAGTACCTGCTGCCTCCAGTAAGCTTGTGCGGTACCTGCTGCCTCCAGTACCCCAGTGCAGTACCTGCTGCCTCGAGTACACAGGTGCAAGACCAGCTACCTCCAGTACCACAGTGCAGGACCTGCTGCTCCCAGTACCACAATGCAGTACCTGCTCCCTCCAGTACTACAGAGCAGTACCTGCTGCTCCCATTACCCCAGTACAGTACATGCTGCCTCCAGTACCCCAGTGAAATACCTGCGGCCCCAGTAGCCCAGTGCGATACCTCCTGCCTCCAGTACCCCAGTGCAGTACCTGCTGCCCCTAGTACCCCAGTACGGTACCTGCTGCCTCGAGTACTCCTGTGCAGTACCTGCTGCCTCCAGTACCCCAGTGCAGTATCTGCTGCCCCTAGTACCCTAGTACGGTACCTGCTGCCTCGAGTACTCCTGTGCAGTACCTGCTGCCTCCAAAACCCCAGTGCAGTACCAACTTGCTTCACCACCCCAGTGCAGTACCTGCTGCCTCCAATAATCCAGTGCAGTACCTGCTGCCCTAGTATCCCAAAGCAGTACCTGCTGCCCCAGTACCCCAGTACAGTACCCGCTGCCTCCAGTACCCCAGTTCAGTACCTGCTGCCTCCAGTACCCCAGTGCAGTACCTGCTGCCACCAGTACCCCAGTACGGTACCTGCTGCCTCGAGTACTCCTGTGCAGTACCTGCTGCCTCCAACACCCCAGTGCAGTACCAACTTCCTCCACCACCCCAGTGCAGTTCCTGCTGCCTCCAGTACCTCAGTGCAGTACCTACTGCCCATACAACACCAATGCAGTACCTGCTGCTCCGAGTAACCCAGTGAAGTACCTGCTGCCCCCATGACCCCAGTGCAGTACCTGCTGCCCTAGTACCCCTGTGCAGTACCTGCTGCCCCAGTATTCCAGTGCAGTACTGGCTGCCCCCACGACCTGTGCAGTACCTGCTGCCCCTGTACCCCAGTGCAGTACCTGCTGCCACCAGTACCCCAGTGCAGTACCTGCTGCCCCGACGACCCCAGTGCAGTACCTCCTGCCTACATAATCACAGTGCATTACCTGCTGCCTCCATCACCCCAGTGCAGTACCCGCAGCCTCCAGTATTCCAGTGCAGTACCCGCTGCCTCCAGTACCCCAAGTGCAGTTCCTTCTGCATCCACAACCCCAGTGTAGTACCTGCTGCCTCTGGTACCCCAGTGCATACCTGCTGCCCCAGTACCCCAGTGCAGTACCAGCTGCCTCCAGTACCACAGTGCAGCCCCGCTGCCTCCAGTATGCCAGTGCAGTACCTGCTGCTCCCAGTACCCCAGTGCAGAACCTGCTGCTCCCAGTACCCCAGTGCAGAACCTGCTGCCCCCATGACCCCAGTGCAGTACCTGCTGCCCCAGTACCCCAGTGTAGTATCTGCTGCCTCCAGTACCCCTGTGCAGTACCTGCTGCCCCCACGACCCCAGTGCAGTACCTGCTGCTCCCAGTACCCCAGTGCAGAACCTGCTGCTCCCAGTACCCCAGTGCAGAACCTGCTGCCCCCATGACCCCAGTGCAGTACCTGCTGCCCCAGTACCCCAGTGTAGTACCTGCTGCCTCCAGTACCCCAGTGCAGTACCTGCTGCCCCCACGACCCCAGTGCAGTACCTGCTTACCCAGTATCCCAGTGCAGTACATGCTGCAATCAGTACCCCTGTGCAGTACCTGCTGCCCCCACGACCCCAGTGCAGTACCTGTTGCCTTCAGTACCACAGTACAGTACCTGATGCCTCGTGTACCACAGTTCAGTACCTGCTGCCTCCAGTATCCCAGTGCAGTACACGTTGCCTCCAGTACCCCAGTTCAGTACCTGCTGCCTCCAGTACCCCAGAGCAGTACCTGCTGTCTGCAGTACCCCAGTGCAGTACCTGCCGCCTCCAGTACCCCAGTGCCGTACCTACTGCCTCCAGTACCCCAGTGCAGTACCTTCTTGCCCCCTACCCCAGTGCAGTACCTGCTGCCTGCAGTACCCCAGTGCAGTATCTGCTGCCTCCAGTACCCTAGTGCAGTACCTGCCGCCTCCAGTACCCCAGTGCATTACCTGCTGCCTCCAGTACCCCAATGCAGTACCTGCTGCCTCCAGTACCCCAATGCAGTACCTGCTCCCTTTAGTACCACAGTTCAGTACCAGCTGCCACAGTACCCCAGTGCAGTACATGCTGCCCCCAGTACCCCAGTGCAGTACCTGCTGTCCCCACGACCCCAGTACAGTACCTGCTGCCCCCGTACACCAGTGCAGTACCTGCTGCCCCAGTACACCAGTGCAGTACATGCTGCCTCCGCTACCCCAGTGCAGTACCTGCTGCCTCCAGTACCCCAGTGCAGTACCTGATGCATCCAGTACCCCAGTGCAGTACCTGCTGCCTCCAGTACCCCAGTGCAGTACCTGCTGCCTCCAGTACCCCGGTGCAGTACCTGCTGCCTCCAGTACCCCGGTGCAGTATCTGTTGCCTCCTGTACCCCAGTGCAGTATCTGCTGCCTCCAGTACCCCGGTACAGTACCTGTCCCCTCCAGTAACCCAGTGCAGTACCTGCTGCCTCCAGTACCCCATTGAAGTACCTGCTGCCTCGAGAACCCCAGTGCGATACCTGCCGTCTCCAGTACCCCACCACAGTACTTTTTCTCCCAACTACCGGAGTGCTGTACCTGCTGCCTCCAGTAAGCTTGTGCGGTACCTGCTGCCTCCAGTACCCCAGTGCAGTACCTGCTGCCTCGAGTACACAGGTGCAGGACCTGCTGCCTCCAGTACCCCAGTGCAGTACCTGCTGCCTCGAGTACACAGGTGCAAGACCTGCTGCCTCCAGTACCTCAGTGCAGGACCTGCTGCTCCCAGTACCCCAATGCAGTACCTGCTCCCTCCAGTTCCACAGTGCAGTACCTGCTTCTCCTAGTACCCCAGTGCAGTACATGCTGCCTCCAGTATCCCAGTGAAATACCTGCAGCCCCAGTAGCCCAGTGCGATACCTCCTGCCTCCAGTACCTCAGTGCAGTACCTGCTTCCCCCAGTACCCCAGTACGGTACCTGCTGCCTCGAGTACTCCTGTGCAGTACCTGCTGCCTCCAACACCCCAGTGCAGTACCAACTTACTCCACCACCCCAGTGCAGTAGCTGCTGCCCTAGTACACCAGTACAGTTTCCGCTGCCTCCAGTACCCCAGTTCAGTACCTGCTGCCTCCAGTATCCCAGAGCAGAACCTGCAGCCTCCAGTATCCCAGTGCAGTACCCGATGCCTCCAGTACAACAGTGCAGTACCTTCTGCCTCCAGTACCCCAGTGCAGTACCTGCTGCCCCCACGACCCCAGTGCAGTATCTGCTGCCCCCACTACCCCAGTGCAGTACCTGCCTCCTCCACTACCCCAGTGCAGTACCTGCTGCCTCCCGTACCCCAGTGCAGTACTTTCTTCTGCCAGTACCCCAGTGCAGTACTTGTTCCTCTAGTACCCGAGTGCAGTACCTGCTACCTCCAGTGCCCCAGTGCAGTATACCTGCTGCCTCCAGTACCTCAGAGTAGTACATGTTGCCTCCAGCACCCCAGTGCAGTACCTTCTGCCTCCAGTACCCCAGTGCAGTACATGCTGCCTCCAGTACCCCAGTGCAGTACCTGCTGCCTCCAGTACCCAAGTGCGGTACCTGCTGTCTCCAGTACCCCAGCACAGTACTAGTTCCCTCAACTACCCCGTGCAGTACCTGCTGCGTCCAGTACCCCAGTGCAGAACCTGCAGCCCCTTACCCCTTGGCAGTACCTCCCACCTCCAGTACCTCAGGCCAGTACCTGCTTCCTCCAGTACCCCAGGGCAGTACCTGCTGCCTTCAGTACCCCAGTGTAGTACCCGTTGCCCTCAGTACAACATGTACAGTACCCGCTGCCTCCAGTACCCCAGTGCAGTACCTGCTGCCTACAGTACCCCAGTTCGGTACCTGCTGCCCCCAGTAACCCAGGACAGTACCTCCAGCCTCCAGTACCTCAGGCCAGTACCTGCTGCCTCCAATACCCCAGTGCAGTACCTGCTGTCTCCAATACCCCAGTGCAGTACCTGCTGCCTCCAGGACCCCAAAGCAGTACCTGCTGCCTCCAGTATCGCAGCACAGTACCTGCTGCCTCCAGTACCCCAGTGCAGTACCTGCTGCCTCCAGGACCCAAGTGCAGTACCTGCTGCCTCTGGTACCCCAATGCAGAACCTGCTGCCTCCAGGACCCCAGTGCAGTACCCGCTGCCTCCCGTATCAAAGTGAGGTACCTGCTGCCTCTGGTATACCCAGTGCAGTGCCTGCTGCCTCTAGTACCCCAGTGCAGTACCTGCTGCCTCCAGTACCCTGGTGCAGTACCTGCTGCCTCCAGTACCCCGGTGCAGTATCTGTTGCCTCCAGTACCCCAGTGCAGTATCTGCTGCCTTGAGTACCCCGGTAGAGTACCTGTCCCCTCCAGTAACCCAGTGCAGTACCTGCTGCCTCCAGTACCCCAGTCAACTACCTGCTGCCTCCAGAACCCCAGTGCGATACCTGCCATCTCCAGTACCCCACCACAGTACTTATTCTCCCAACTACCCGAGTGCAGTACCTGCTGCCTCCAGTAAGCTTGTGCGGTACCTGCTGCCTCCAGTACCCCAGTGCAGTACCTGCTGCCTCGAGTACACAGGTGCAAGACCAGCTATCTCCAGTACCACAGTGCAGGACCTGCTGCTCCCAGTACCACAATGCAGTACCTGCTCCCTCCAGTACTACAGTGCAGTACCTGCTGCTCCCATTACCCCAGTACAGTACATGCTGCCTCCAGTACCCCAGTGAAATACCTGCGGCCCCAGTAGCCCAGTGCGATACCTCCTGCCTCCAGTACCCCAGTGCAGTACCTGCTGCCCCTAGTACCCCAGTACGGTACCTGCTGCCTCGAGTACTCCTGTGCAGTACCTGCTGCCTCCAGTACCCCATTGCAGTATCTGCTGCCCCTAGTACCCCAGTACGGTACCTGCTGCCTCGAGTACTCCTGTGCAGTACCTGCTGCCTCCAACACCCCAGTGCAGTACCAACTTGCTTCACCACCCCAGTGCAGTACCTGCTGCCTCCAATAATCCAGTGCAGTACCTGCTGCCCTAGTATCCCAAAGCAGTACCTGCTGCCCCAGTACCCCAGTACAGTACCCGCTGCATCCAGTACCCCAGTTCAGTACCTGCTGCCTCCAGTACCCCAGTGCAGTACCTGCTGCCCCCAGTACCCCAGTACGGTACCTGCTGCCTCGAGTACTCCTGTGCAGTACCTGCTGCCTCCAACACCCCAGTGCAGTACCAACTTCCTCCACCACCCCAGTGCAGTACCTGCTGCCTCCAGTACCCCAGTGCAGTAGCTGCTGCCCTAGTATCCCAAAGCAGTACCTGCTGCCCCAGTACACCAGTACAGTACCCGCTGCCTCCAGTACCCCAGAGCAGAACCTGCTGCCTCCAGTATCCCAGTGCAGTACCCGATGCCTCCAGTACCTCAGTGCAGTACCTTCTTGCCCCCGTACCCCAGTGCAGTACCTGCTGCCCCCACGACCCCAGTGCAGTACCTGCCTCCTCCACTACCCAAGTGCAGTACCTGCTGCCTCCCATACCCCAGTACAGTACTTTCTTCTGCCATTAACCCAGTGCAGTACTTGTTCCTCTAGTACCCGAGTGCAGTACCTGCTACCTCCAGTGCCCCAGTGCAGTATACCTGCTGCCTCCAGTACCTCAGAGTAGTACATGTTGCCTCCAGCACCCCAGTGCAGTACCTGCTGCCTCCAGTACCCCAGTGCAGTACATGCTGCCTCCAGTACCCCAGTGCAGTACCTGCTGCCTCCAGTACCCCAGTGCAGTACCTGCTGCCTCCAGTACCCCAGTGTGGTGCCTGCTGTCTCCAGTACCCCAGCACAGTACTAGTTCCCTCAACTACCCCGTGCAGTACCTGATGCAGGAGTGTACCCCAGTGCAGAACCTGCAGCCCCTTACCCCATGGCAGTACCTCCCACCTCCAGTACCTCAGGCCAGTACCTGCTGCCTCCAGTACCCCAGGGCAGTACCTGCTGCCTCTGGTACCCCAGTGCAGAACCTGCTGCCTCCAGGACCCCAGTGCAGTACCCGCTGCCTCCCGTATCAAAGTGAGGTACCTGCTGCCTCTGGTATACCCAGTGCAGTGCCTGCTGCCTCCAGTACCCCAGTGCAGTACCTGCTGCCTCCAGTACCCCGGTGCAGTACCTGCTGCCTCCAGTACCCCGGTGCAGTATCTGTTGCCTCCAGTACCCCAGTGCAGTATCTGCTGCCTCGAGTACCCCGGTACAGTATCTGTCCCCTCCAGTAACCCAGTGCAGTACCTGCTGCCTCCAGTACCCCAGTGAACTACCTGCTGCCTCCAGAACCCCAGTGCGATACCTGCCATCTCCAGTACCCCACCACAGTACTTGTTCTCTCAACTACCCGAGTGCAGTACCTGCTGCCTCCAGTAAGCTTGTGCGGTACCTGCTGCCTCCAGTACCCCAGTGCAGTACCTGCTGCCTCGAGTACACAGGTGCAGGACCTGCTGCCTCCAGTACCCCAGTGTAGTACCTGCTGCCTCGAGTACACAGGTGCAAGACCTGCTACCTCCAGTACCACAGTGCATGACCTGCTGCTCCCAGTACCACAATGCAGTACCTGCTCCCTCCAGTACTACAGTGCAGTACCTGCTGCTCCCATTACCCCAGTACAGTACATGCTGCCTCCAGTACCCCAGTGAAATACCTGCGGCCCCAGTAGCCCAGTGCGATACCTCCTGCCTCCAGTACCCCAGTGCAGTACCTGCTGCCCCTAGTACCTCAGTACGGTACCTGCTGCCTCGAGTACTCCTGTGCAGTACCTGCTGCCTCCAGTACCCCAGTGCAGTATCTGCTGCCCCTAGTACCCCAGTACGGTACCTGCTGCCTCGAGTACTCCTGTGCAGTACCTGCTGCCTCCAACACCCCAGTGCAGTACCAACTTGCTTCACCACCCCAGTGCAGTACCTGCTGCCTCCAATAATCCAGTGCAGTACCTGCTGCCCTAGTATCCCAGTACAGTACCCGCTGCCTCCAGTACCCCAGTTCAGTACCTGCTGCCTCCAGTACCCCAGTGCAGTACCTGCTGCCCCAGTACCCCAGTACAGTACCCGCTGCCTCCAGTACCCCAGTTCAGTACCTGCTGCCTCCAGTACCCCAGTGCAGTACCTGCTGCCCCCAGTACCCCAGTACGGTACCTGCTGCCTCGAGTACTCCTGTGCAGTACCTGCTGCCTCCAACACCCCAGTGCAGTACCAACTTCCTCCACCACCCCAGTGCAGTACCTGCTGCCTCCAGTACCCCAGTGCAGTAGCTGCTGCCCTAGTATCCCAAAGCAGTACCTGCTGCCCCAGTACACCAGTACAGTACCCGCTGCCTCCAGTACCCCAGAGCAGAACCTGCTGCCTCCAGTATCCCAGTGCAGTACCCGATGCCTCCAGTACCTCAGTGCAGTACCTTCTTGCCCCCGTACCCCAGTGCAGTACCTGCTGCCCCCACGACCCCAGTGCAGTACCTGCCTCCTCCACTACCCAAGTGCGGTACCTGCTGCCTCCCATACCCCAGTACAGTACTTTCTTCTGCCATTAACCCAGTGCAGTACTTGTTCCTCTAGTACCCGAGTGCAGTACCTGCTACCTCCAGTGCCCCAGTGCAGTATACCTGCTGCCTCCAGTACCTCAGAGTAGTACATGTTGCCTCCAGCACCCCAGTGCAGTACCTGCTGCCTCCAGTACCCCAGTGCAGTACATGCTGCCTCCAGTACCCCAGTGCAGTACCTGCTGCCTCCAGTACCCCAGTGCAGTACCTGCTGCCTCCAGTACCCCAGTGTGGTGCCTGCTGTCTCCAGTACCCCAGCACAGTACTAGTTCCCTCAACTACCCCGTGCAGTACCTGATGCAGGAGTGTACCCCAGTGCAGAACCTGCAGCCCCTTACCCCATGGCAGTACCTCCCACCTCCAGTACCTCAGGCCAGTACCTGCTGCCTCCAGTACCCCAGGGCAGTACCTGCTGCCTCTGGTACCCCAGTGCAGAACCTGCTGCCTCCAGGACCCCAGTGCAGTACCCGCTGCCTCCCGTATCAAAGTGAGGTACCTGCTGCCTCTGGTATACCCAGTGCAGTGCCTGCTGCCTCCAGTACCCCAGTGCAGTACCTGCTGCCTCCAGTACCCCGGTGCAGTACCTGCTGCCTCCAGTACCCCGGTGCAGTATCTGTTGCCTCCAGTACCCCAGTGCAGTATCTGCTGCCTCGAGTACCCCGGTACAGTATCTGTCCCCTCCAGTAACCCAGTGCAGTACCTGCTGCCTCCAGTACCCCAGTGAACTACCTGCTGCCTCCAGAACCCCAGTGCGATACCTGCCATCTCCAGTACCCCACCACAGTACTTGTTCTCTCAACTACCCGAGTGCAGTACCTGCTGCCTCCAGTAAGCTTGTGCGGTACCTGCTGCCTCCAGTACCCCAGTGCAGTACCTGCTGCCTCGAGTACACAGGTGCAGGACCTGCTGCCTCCAGTACACAGGTGCAAGACCTGCTACCTCCAGTACCGCAGTGCAGGACCTGCTGCTCCCAGGACCCCAATGCAGTACCTGCTCCCCCCAGTACTACAGTGCAGTACCTGCTGCTCCCATTACCCCAGTGCAGTACATGCTGCCTCCAGTACCCGAGTGAAATACCTGCGGCCCCAGTAGCCCAGTGCAATACCTCCTGCCTCCAGTACCCCAGTGCAGTACCTGCTGCCCCTAGTACCCCAATACGGTACCTGCTGCCTCGAGTACTCCTGTGCAGTACCTGCTGCCTCCAACATCCCAGTGCAGTACCAACTTCCCCCACCACCCCAGTGCAGTACCTGCAGCCTCCAGTACCCCAGTGCAGTACCTGCTGCCCTAGTATCCCAAAGCAGTACCTGCTGCCCCAGTACCCCAGTACAGTACCCTCTGCCTCCAGTACCCCAGTTCAGTACCTTCTGCCTCCAGTATCCCGGGGCAGAACCTGCTGCCTCAGTACCCCAGTGCAGTACCCGATGCCTCCAGTACAACAGTGCAGTGCCTGTTGCCTCCAGTACCCCTGTGCAGTACCTGCTGTCTCCAGTACCGCAGCACAGTACTAGTTCCCTCAACTACCCCGTGCAGTACCTGCTGCCTCCAGTATGCTTGTGCGATACCTGCTGCCTCCAGTACCCCAATGCAGTACATGCTGCCTCCAGTACCCCCGTGAAGTACCTGCGGCCCCAGTAGCCCAGTGAGATACCTCAGACTCCAGGACCCAGCACACTACCCGCTGCCCCCAGTACAGTACATGTTGGCCCCACTCCCCCATTGCAATACCTGCTGTCTTCAGTACCCCAGTGCAGTGCCTGCTGCCTCCAGTACCCCAGTGAAGTACCTGCTGCCTCTGGTACCCCAGTGCAGTACCTGCTGCCTCTGGTACCCCAGTGCAGTACCTGCTGCCTCCAGTACCCCAGCGCAGTACCTGCTCCTTCCAGTACCACAGTTCAGTACCTGCTGCTCCCAGTACCCCTGTGCAGTACCCGTTGCCTCAAGTACCCCAGTGCAGTAACTGTTGTCTCCAGTACCCCAGTGAAGTAACTGCAGCCCAAGTACCCCAGTGCAATACCTCCTGCCTCCAGTACCCCAGCACACTACCGGCTTCCCCCAGTACCACAGTGGAGTAACCGTGGCCTCTAGTACCCCAGTGCAGTACCTGCTGCTCCCAGTACCCCAGTGCAGTACCTGCTGCCTCCAGCACCCCACTGCAGTACTTGCTGCCTCCAGTACCCCAGTGCAGTACCTGCTGCCCTAGTATCACAGTGCAGTACCTGCTGCCCCAGTACACCAGTGCAGTACATGCTGTCTCCAGTACCCCAGTGCAGTACCCGCTGCCTCCAATACCCCAGTTCAGTACCGACTGCCTCCAGTATCCCAGAGCAGTACCTGCTGCCCCCACTACCCCAGTGCAGTACCTGCTGCCTCCAGTACCATAGTGTGGTACCCGTTGCCTCCAGGACCACAGTACAAAACCTGCTGCCTCCAGGACCACAGTGTGGTACCCGTTGCCTCCAGTACCCCAGTGCAGTACCTGCTGCCTCCGGTACCCCAGTGCAGTTCCTGCTGCCTCCAGTACCTCAGTGCAGTACCTACTGCCCATACAACACCAATGCAGTACCTGCTGCTCCGAGTAACCCAGTGAAGTACCTGCTGCCCCCACGACCCCAGTGCAGTACCTGCTGCCCCAGTACCCCTGTGCAGTACCTGCTGCCCCAGTATTCCAGTGCAGTACTTGCTGCCCCCACGACCTGTGCAGTACCTGCTGCCCCTGTACCCCAGTGCAGTACCTGCTGCCACCAGTACCCCAGTGCAGTACCTGCTGCCCCGACGACCCCAGTGCAGTACCTCCTGCCTACAGTATCACAGTGCATTACCTGCTGCCTCCATCACCCCAGTGCAGTACCCGCAGCCTCCAGTATTCCAGTGCAGTACCTGCTGCCTCCAGTACCCCAAGTGCAGTACCTTCGGCATCCACAACCCCAGTGTAGTACCTGCTGCCTCTGGTACCCCAGTGCATACCTGCTGCCCCAGTACCCCAGTGCAGTACCAGCTGCCTCCAGTACCACAGTGCAGCCCAGCTGCCTCCAGTATGCCAGTGCAGTACCTGCTGCTCCCAGTACCCCAGTGCAGAACCTGCTGCTCCCAGTACCCCAGTGCAGAACCTGCTGCCCCCATGACCCCAGTGCAGTACCTGCTGCCCCAGTACCCCAGTGTAGTATCTGCTGCCTCCAGTACTCCAGTGCAGTACCTGCTGCCCCCACGACCCCAGTGCAGTACCTGCTGCTCCCAGTACCCCAGTGCAGAACCTGCTGCTCCCAGTACCCCAGTGCAGAACCTGCTGCCCCCATGACCCCAGTGCAGTACCTGCTGCCCCAGTACCCCAGTGTAGTACCTGCTGCCTCCAGTACCCCAGTGCAGTACCTGCTGCCCCCACGACCCCAGTGCAGTACCTGCTTACCCAGTATCTCAGTGCAGTACATGCTGCAATCAGTACCCCAGTGCAGTACCTGCTGCCCCCACGACCCCAGTGCAGTACCTGTTGCCTTCAGTACCACAGTACAGTAACTGATGCCTCGTGTACCACAGTTCAGTACCTGCTGCCTCCAGTATCCCAGTGCAGTACACGTTGCCTCCAGTACCCCAGTTCAGTACCTGCTGCCTCCAGTACCCCAGAGCAGTACCTGCTGTCTGCAGTACCCCAGTGCAGTACCTGCCGCCTCCAGTACCCCAGTGCCGTACCTACTGCCTCCAGTACCCCAGTGCAGTACCTTCTTGCCCCCTACCCCAGTGCAGTACCTGCTGCCTGCAGTACCCCAGTGCAGTATCTGCTGCCTCCAGTACCCTAGTGCAGTACCTGTCGCCTCCAGTACCCCAGTGCAGTACCTGCTGCCTCCAGTACCCCAATGCAGTACCTGCTGCCTCCAGTACCCCAATGCAGTACCTGCTCCCTTTAGTACCACAGTTCAGTACCAGCTGCCACAGTACCCCAGTGCAGTACATGCTGCCCACAGTACCCCAGTGCAGTACCTGCTGTCCCCACGACCCCAGTGCAGTACCTGCTGCCCCCGTACACCAGTGCAGTACCTGCTGCCCCAGTACACCAGTGCAGTACATGCTGCCTCCGCTACCCCAGTGCAGTACCTGCTGCGTCCAGTACCCCAGTGCAGTACCTGATGCCTCTAGTTCCCCAGTGCAGTACCTGCTGCCTCCAGTACCCCAGTGCAGTACCTGCTGCCTCCAGTACCCCGGTGCAGTACCTGCTGCCTCCAGTACCCCGGTGCAGTATCTGTTGCCTCCTGTACCCCAGTGCAGTATCTGCTGCCTCCAGTACCCCGGTACAGTACCTGTCCCCTCCAGTAACCCAGTGCAGTACCTGCTGCCTCCAGTACCCCAGTGAAGTACCTGCTGCCTCGAGAACCCCAGTGCGATACCTGCCGTCTCCAGTACCCCACCACAGTACTTGTTCTCCCAACTACCGGAGTGCTGTACCTGCTGCCTCCAGTAAGCTTGTGCGGTACCTGCTGCCTCCAGTAGACAGGTGCAGGACCTGCTGCCTCCAGTACCCCAGTGCAGTACCTGCTGCCTCGAGTACACAGGTGCAAGACCTGCTGCCTCCAGTACCTCAGTGCAGGACCTGCTGCTCCCAGTACCCCAATGCAGTACCTGCTCCCTCCAGTACCACAGTGCAGTACCTGCTTCTCCTAGTACCCCAGTGCAGTACATGCTGCCTCCAGTACCCCAGTGAAATACCTGCGGCCCCAGTAGCCCAGTGCGATACCTCCTGCCTCCAGTACCTCAGTGCAGTACCTGCTTCCCCCAGTACCCCAGTACGGTACCTGCTGCCTCGAGTACTCCTGTGTAGTACCTGCTGCCTCCAACACCCCAGTGCAGTACCAACTTCCTCCACCACCCCATTGCAGTACCTGCTGCCTCCAGTACCCCAGTGCAGTAGCTGCTGCCCTAGTATCCCAAAGCAGTACCTGCTGCCCCAGTACACCAGTACAGTACCCGCTGCCTCCAGTACCCCAGTTCAGTACCTGCTGCCTCCAGTATCCCAGAGCAGAACCTGCTGCCTCCAGTATCCCAGTGCAGTACCCGATGCCTCCAGTACAACAGTGCAGTACCTTCTGCCTCCAGTACCCCAGTGCAGTACCTGCTGCCCCCACGACCCCTGTGCAGTATCTGCTGCCCCCACTACCCCAGTGCAGTACCTGCCTCCTCCACTACCCCAGTGCAGTACCTGCTGCCTCCCGTACCCCAGTGCAGTACTTTCTTCTGCCAGTACCCCAGTGCAGTACTTGTTCCTCTAGTACCCGAGTGCAGTGCCTGCTACCTCCAGTGCCCCAGTGCAGTATACCTGCTGCCTCCAGTACCTCAGAGTAGTACATGTTGCCTCCAGCACCCCAGTGCAGTACCTGCTGCCTCCAGTACCCCAGTGCAGTACATGCTGCCTCCAGTACCCCAGTGCAGTACCTGCTGCCTCCAGTACCCAAGTGCGGTACCTGCTGTCTCCAGTACCCCAGCACAGTACTAGTTCCCTCAACTACCCCGTGCAGTACCTGCTGCCTCCAGTACCCCAGTGCAGAACCTGCAGCCCCTTACCCCATGGCAGTACCTCCCACCTCCAGTACCTCAGGCCAGTACCTGCTTCCTCCAGTACCCCAGGGCAGTACCTGCTGCCTTCAGTACCCCAGTGTAGTACCCGTTGCCCTCAGTACAACATGTACAGTACCCGCTGCCTCCAGTACCCCAGTGCAGTACCTGCTGCCTACAGTACCCCCGTTCGGTACCTGCTGCCCCCAGTAACCCAGGACAGTACCTCCAGCCTCCAGTATCTCAGGCCAGTACCTGCTGCCTCCAATACCCCAGTGCAGTACCTGCTGTCTCCAATACCCCAGTGCAGTACCTGCTGCCTCCAGGACCCCAAAGCAGTACCTGCTGCCTCCAGTATCGCAGCACAGTACCTGCTGCCTCCAGTATTCCAGTGCAGTACCTGCTGCCTCCAGGACCCAAGTGCAGTACCTGCTGCCTCTGGTACCCCAATGCAGAACCTGCTGCCTCCAGGACCCCAGTGCAGTACCCGCTGCCTCCCGTATCAAAGTGAGGTACCTGCTGCCTCTGGTATACCCAGTGCAGTGCCTGCTGCCTCTAGTACCCCAGTGCAGTACCTGCTGCCTCCAGTACGCTGGTGCAGTACCTGCTGCCTCCAGTACCCCGGTGCAGTATCTGTTGCCTCCAGTACCCCAGTGCAGTATTTGCTGCCTCGAGTACCCCGGTAGAGTACCTGTCCCCTCCAGTAACCCAGTGCAGTACCTGCTGCCTCCAGTACCCCAGTCAACTACCTGCTGCCTCCAGAACCCCAGTGCGATACCTGCCATCTCCAGTACCCCACCACAGTACTTGTTCTCCCAACTACCCGAGTGCAGTACCTGCTGCCTCCAGTAAGCTTGTGCGGTACCTGCTGCCTCCAGTACCCCAGTGCAGGACCTGCTGCTCCCATTACCCCAGTACAGTACATGCTGCCTCCAGTACCCCAGTGAAATACCTGCGGCCCCAGTAGCCCAGTGCGATACCTCCTGCCTCCAGTACCTCAGTGCAGTACCTGCTTCCCCCAGTACCCCAGTACGGTACCTCCTGCCTCCAGTACTCCAGTGCAGTACCTGCTGCCCTAGTATCCCAAAGCAGTACCTGCTGCCCCAGTACCCCAGTACAGTATTCGCTGCCTCCAGTACCCCAGTTCAGTACCTGCTGCCTCCAGTACCCCAGTGCAGTACCTGCTGCCCCCAGTACCCCAGTACGGTACCTGCTGCCTCGAGTACTCCTGTGCAGTACCTGCTGCCTCCAACACCCCAGTGCAGTACCAACTTCCTCCACCACCCCAGTGCAGTACCTGCTGCCTCCAGTACCCCAGTGCAGTACCTGCTGCCCCCAGTACCCCAGTACGGCACCTGCTGCCTCGAGTACTCCTGTGCAGTACCTGCTGCCTCCAACACCCCAGTGCAGTACCAACTTCCTCCACCACCCCAGTGCAGTACCTGCTGCCTCCAGTACCCCAGTGCAGTAGCTGCTGCCGTAGTATCCCAAAGCAGTACCTGCTGCCCCAGTACACCAGTACAGTACCCGCTGCCTCCAGTACCCCAGAGCAGAACCTGCTGCCTCCAGTATCCCAGTGCAGTACCCGATGCCTCCAGTACCTCAGTGCAGTACCTTCTTGCCCCAGTACCCCAGTGCAGTACCTGCTGCCCCCACGACCCCAGTGCAGTATCTGCTGCCCCCACAACCCCAGTGCAGTACCTGCCTCCTCCACTACCCAAGTGTAGTACCTGCTGCCTCCCATACCCCAGTACAGTACTTTCTTCTGCCATTAACCCAGTGCAGTACTTGTTCCTCTAGTACCCGAGTGCAGTACCTGCTACCTCCAGTGCCCCAGTGCAGTATGCCTGCTGCCTCCAGTACCTCAGAGTAGTACATGTTGCCTCCAGCAACCCCAGTGCAGTACCTGCTGCCTCCAGTACCCCAGTGCAGTACCTGCTGCCTCCAGTACCCCAGTGCAGTACCTGCTGCCTCCAGTACCCCAGTGTGGTGCCTGCTGTCTCCAGTACCCCAGCACAGTACTAGTTCCCTCAACTACCCCGTGCAGTACCTGCTGCCTCCAGTACCCCAGTGCAAAACCTGCAGCCCTTACCCATGGCAGTACCTCCCACCTCCAGTACCTCAGGCCAGTACCTGCTGCCTCCAGAACCCCAGGGCAGTACCTGCTGCTTCTGGTACCCCAGTGCAGAACCTGCTGCCTCCAGGACCCCAGTGCAGTACCCGCTGCCTCCCGTATCAAAGTGAGGTACCTGCTGCCTCTGGTATACCCAGTGCAGTGCCTGCTGCCTCCAGTACCCCAGTGCAGTACCTGCTGCCTCCAGTACCCCGGTGCAGTACCTGCTGCCTCCAGTACCCCCGGTGCAGTATCTGTTGCCTCCAGTACCCCAGTGCAGTACCTGCTGCCTCGAGTACACAGGTGCAAGACCTGCTACCTCCAGTACCACAGTGCAGGACCTGCTGCTCCCAGTACCCCAATGCAGTACCTGCTCCTCCAGTACTACAGTGCAGTACCTGCTGCTCCCATTACCCCAGTGCAGTACATGCTGCCTCCAGTACCCGAGTGAAATACCTGCGGCCCCAGTAGCCCAGTGCGATACCTGCTGCCCCTAGTACTCCTGTGCAGTACCTGCTGCCTCCAACACCCCAGTGCAGTACCAACTTCCCCCACCACCCCAGTGGCAGTACCTGCTGCCTCCAGTACCCGAGTGCAGTACCTGCTGCCCTAGTATCCCAAAGCAGTACCTGCTGCCTCCAGTACCCCAGTGCAGTACCTGCTGTCTCCAGTACCCCAGTGCAGTACATGCTGCCCCAGGTACCCCAGTGCAGTACCTGCTGCCCCCACGACCCCAGTGCAGTACCTGCTGTCTCCAGTACCCCAGTGCAGTACCTGCTGCCTCCAGTACCCTAGTGCAGTACCTGCTGCCTTCAGTACCACAGTTCAGTACCTGCTGCCCCCGTACCCCAATGCAGTCCCTGCTGCCTACAGTACCCCAGCGTAGTACCTGATGTCTCCAGTACCCCAGTGCAGTACCTGATGCCTCCAGTACCCCAGTGCAGTACCTGCCGTCTCCAGTACCCCAGTGCAGTATATGCCTCCTCCAGTACCCCAGAGCTGTACCCGTGGCCCCCAGTACCTGCGGCACTTCACAGTGTGCTCTCAAGGGTGCGGCGCCCAAGATGGGCCGGTGCGGGCGCCTCGTGTCCTGTACTTTCCTTCATGAGAGCAGTACATTCTGGGAGTTGTAGGCTGGGTTTGCTTTAGCGATGGAAGAAACGCAACTGAAAGCAACAGTTTGGAAAAGGACAGTGCGGGGGTGAGGCTGCTGTGACCTGACGTCATCGGACGCCCCCACTTCACACTCCTCCAATAAAATCCGCACCCGACGTGTGCACCCCCCTCTGTGCATCACCCACAGGGATCGCCCCCCCTCACGTGCCGCCCCCCCTGCTTCATGGCCCCTACCATAATTCATGGAGCCCTGGTGCCCCAGGGGCCCCAGCCCGTACCTGCTGCATGGCCCCACCTCTTCCAATGCTTGTGGCCCGTCGGGCCCCAGCCTCCATTTGCTGCATGGCCCCCACCTCTTCCAATGCTTGAGACCCCCGGGGGCCTCACCTGCTGAATGGGCCCCACCTCTTCCAATGCTTGTTTATTTTATTTTATTTTTATTTATGCATTTTTATATAGCGCGGACTTTACCCGAGGGCGTCAGAGCGCTTCAGAAAAGGAACAGAAATGAAACATAATGGGAAACATTACAAAAGAGCAGATTACAAAAGCATACGTTACGTTACATAAGGTAATAGTGACAATTGTGAGCAAACAAAAACATGAGGTAGTAAAAATTGTGAGCAACCAAGAATACATGAGGTAGTAAGGGTAATAATGACAATCGTGAGCAAACAAAATACTTGAGGTAGTAAAAATTGTGAGCAACCAAAAATACATGAGGTAGTAAAGGTAATAGTGACAATTGTGAGCAAACAAAATACTTGAGGTAGTAAAAATTGTGACGCACAATTAATTAATTAAATTAATTAATTAATGGCGCAACGCGGGCGGGGGGCGGGGACAAAGGCCCGTGGGGCCCCAGCCCCCATTTGCAGCATGGCCCCCACCTCTTCCAATGCTTGTGTCCCCCCGGGGCCTCAGCCCCCATTTGCTGCATGGCCCCCACCTCTTCTAATGCTTGTGACCCCCCCCCCCCCCGGCCTCAGCCCCACTTGCTGCTTGGCCCCCACCTCTTCCAATGCTTGTGACCCCCGGGGGTCTCACCTGCTGCATGGCCCCCACCTCTTCCAATGCTTGTGCCTCCCCCCCCCCCCCCGGGGCCCCAGCCCCGCTTGCTGCTTGGCCCCCACCTCTTCCAATGCTTGTGACCCCCGGGGCGTCTCACCTGCTGCATGCCCCCCACCTCTTCCAATGCTTGTGCCTCCCCCCCCCCCCCCGGGGCCCCAGCCCCGCTTGCTGCTTGGCCCCCACCTCTTCCAATGCTTGTGACCCCCGGGGGTCTCACCTGCTGCATGGCCCCCACCTCTTCCAATGCTTGTGCCCCCCCCCCCCCGCCCAAGCCCCACTTGCTGCTTGGCCCCCACCTCTTCTAATGCTTGTGACCCCCGGGGGTCTCACCTGCTGCATGGCCCCCACCTCTTCCAATGCTTGTACCCCCCCCCCCCCCCCGGGCCCCAGCCCCACCTGCTGCATGGCCCCACCTATTCCAATGCTTGTGGCCCCCGGGGCCTCCACCTGCTGCATTGCCCCCACCTCTTCCAATGCTTGTCCCCCCTCCTCCCCCCCCCCCCCCCCCGGGGCCCCGACCCCATTTGCTGCATGGACCCCTCCAATGCTTGTGCCCCAGCCCCCACTTGCTGCATGGCCCCCACCCA